>NC_044500.1:17634557-17797057 GCF_902362185.1 Chanos chanos | reverse complement strand
AGGAGGTCAAATGCAATCCAGTCAACAAGAGCAGAGTGTGAGTGAGAGAGAGGACTGAAAAGAGGCGAAAGAAAAACAAAAGAAGGCAGCGCCAGCTCGCAGCACAGGTAAAGTCCCAGGTATCACACCGCATGTAAGTATGAGACAATAGTACAGGCCCAGGAAACTAATTTAATCTGAAAAGTGCTACGACGACAGATTCAATCTTTGTGCCAGGTGTTTGAGAGTACCTGTATATTCCGGCGTGTTAATGCCCTGCCCCGGCACCCCCAGAACCTGTAAAATGAAAGAAAACGGGTGCGAGAGAGAGATTTAACTGTGCGCGTGTGCCTGTCTCGTGCTCGTTCTTAATTGACTTTCCTTTCATTGTCATGCAAGTTTAATTAAAAGCAAACGTTTAGAAAATTAAAAAGAGAGTGAGGGAGTGAGGGAGTGAGAGAGTGTACTGAAGAGGAAGTAACAACACGCTGGGGGGGGGGTGGCACGATAATTAACAGAATAAACGCCGCAAACACCACCGCACCTGCTTCTTTTTGCGACTCCCTCTCTCCCTCGCTCCCTCTCTTTTCGCTCTTCTATCCCTCCTTCCCAAAGTCCCATGCTCCCCAATCAATCACAAATCTAATATTGGCCCCTTCTATACAAACTGCCCCTTTTCACTGGGCTTCTGTTCTGTTTTATTTATTTAGGATGAAAATTCCATCAAACCTGCGGATACTTGTCTTCCCTCCAGCCGAACTGGATGCATATAAAATACAGGGGCTTCGATATATCACTTTCAGCCCTTAGGCACTGGAGACAGACTCTACTGCTGCTGCCGCTGCTGCTGACAAAACCTCAGACACTAGGGCTACAAGATTAAGATGTTGTGTTGGCACAGAAAACAAAAAAACCCTCCCATAGCATTTGGTTGTTACACCATGGAATTTATTTGTGATTGAACTGAGTTGTTTGTTTCTTTGTGTGTGTGTCTGTGTGTGTTTGTTAATACTTGTCAGGTATAGAGTTACAGACTGGATTTCTTCTACTTAAGCAGCCTCTGCTTGTAGTAAAGCGCACTTGGATGTTTACACCGGCTTTGGTGATTTAAAGCCGAACATTATTACTGTTTGGTAAAAGACAACAGCAGGCCTTTCTCTTTCCTTACTCACTCAAGCCTTCCATGTTATTGAGAGCATCTCTGTCAGCCCTGAAGCAGATCAATGGCTGCAATTAACAGGCCAGATCAATTTCAGCTGCCTGAAGAACAAAATAAAAGTCCCCACTGTAACAGTGGGCTCCCATAGCCCTGTTGTTTCTGGACAAATCCCTGGCCGAGACAAGCCCCCCGAACAACATGGCTAATGACACACACAGCATTTTCCTTCCTTCAATTAATCACTTGTACCCTGGCCTGACAGACAACAGCACCCTGCTCACCACAGCACCATTTCCTCTCTCTCCGTTTTTATTTCTCCCTGCAGAGGAGTCCCTGTAGCTACTGGCAGTTTCACACACACACACACACACACACACATGCACAACACACACATCAGATATCTACACATATACTCATGCAGAAACACAACACAACACAGCACACATCAGATATCTACACATACACACACAGCACGCATCATAGATCTACACACGACACATACACAAAAGCACAACGCAATGCACATCAAACACATTATACACATCTCAGGAATGCACAGACATCCACACTTGCATGGACTGACGCGCATACGCGCACACACACACGCACATACACACGTGCACACACACACACACACACACACACACACACACACACAAGAAGAGTAACGTACAAACACATGCACACATACACACTCAAGCACTCACAACACACCAAATATCTACACATACACACGCACATACACACGTGCACACACACACACACACACACACACACACATACACACACACACACACACACGCAAGAAGAGTAACGTACAAACACATGCACACATACACACTCAAGCACTCACAACACATCAAATATCTACACATACACACGCACACGCGCGCACACACACACACGCACAGAGTAATACATGCATGCTCACACTCACCCAGAGAAATCTTAATCAAGATCACAGGAACCCAGTTGAGTCGTGAGATAAAACTACAGTGAAATAATTATTTTTCTGCCCGTTCATTGCAGCATATGTTCTGATTGGTCTCCGTGACCACAAAACAGTGCTATCATATCAACGAAATACTGAAACATAATCTCACTCCAACATCTGCCCTATCAGCTAACAGCTGTTTACCATGGTTTTTAGAATATTGCAGTCCACATCTGAATATCAATGAACAGCAAATGAAACACGAGTTTCTCTGCATCCTTCATGATCTTGGTTACAGTGAACGTGTTTCATGTGTGTAATGTTTTGAGATTAAGTTGTTTATCTTAAACACTGATTACTGTATGCAACAAACAACTTTGCAGGCCAAAGAGAGTTTTAACAAAATTAATCTTCATGCTAATCTTCTGAACCACAACAAAACCAGAACTGAAGCATGTAATTAAAGCAAGGTTACACATAGTTTCACCTCACATTCAGAAACAGCAAAAACATGGCCGTGCATGAAGAAATGAAAAAGTCATGTCGTATAATATTGTTTTTTTTTCTCCTTCATATCCTGAATATCAATGTGTATGTCATTTTCTCCTTAAATTTGATAAGCACACAGATTTTAAAACGCATATAATATTACACAAAGTGGGACCAATAATTCTCCTATTGGCAGTGAGTGTGTTAGCCACCACATGAGATTCATACAGGGGTTCATCCAGTGAACAAGACAAGACTGTAATTATGGTTGTACAGACTTTAAGTTCAAAGTCTCGGGGTCTTAGATCAAAACTCGATCTCTCTAGCACATACTCCCCATCCCTCACCCCACCACCAAACTCCCAGTAACCCGGATCAGACAATGGGGATAAGGCAGCGCCTTTATTTGCATTCAGCTCCATCTCTCCATATCTGTTTCCCATCAACCTGGGAGTTGTGTCAGCCAATCTCTCTGGAGAGAACAGTGCCTCTGCCCCCCTACAGCTCTTCCTCGACTGCAGCGCTACATAAAGTTTTATCTCCACAACAAAAGAAAAGACACTCATGGAGAGCATCTCTCTCTCTTTTTCTCTCTCTTTCTCTCTCTCTCTCTCTCTCTCTCTCTCTCTCTCTCTCCGCCTCCTCGCTCTCCTGCGCAGTGGGAGGCTGCGGCACTTCCGAGGTGGAGTTCAAACTTCTCTGTCTTTTTTTTTTTTTTTCTGTGTTTGTATTCTTCCCCTGAAGCAGTGGTTTCTCACTGATAAACAAACCCACAATGGCATTCAAAAAATGCTACATCCATACACATTTATGCACAATATAACCCAGGCCCTAGTGGCATCAGTCTATACTCTCTCTCTCTCTCTAAATCTCCCTCCTCCTCTCTCACACTCAATCCCTCTCTCCCTCTCTCTCATTTGCTCACTCTCTCTTTCTCTTTCTTGCTCTCTGTCTTTAAAACACACACAAAAATGCCACATGGACCAAAACACAAACATAGTGTGTGACATATCCAAACAGGTTTGCCCCCCCCCCCCCACGCACAGATCAAATTTGCCCCCCACGCACAAGCTGACAGTGTTTACAGAAAGCAGGCAGAGCCGACAAACCCAAACAGAATCTGGCTGTCTGGCTAAGCTTCCACTTCACACTCTACATGCACAATCAGGGCACACAGGAAAACAATCAAGAGGGTAACAGTCCAAAAGACAAAAATATCAATCATGAAAATAATACACCTTCAAATCATAGGTGGCCGATAAATGGACCAGAATGAATACCATTTTCCACAAAAACACACACATATATACAAAAAACAGATTAATAGATAGATAGACAGACAGACAGACAGACAGACAGACAGACAGACAGATAGATAGATAGATAGATGGATAGATGGATGGATGGATGGATGGATAGATAGATAGATAGATAGATAGATCAAATAAATGACGTGGAAAGGAGGTCTGTTGGGTGCTATTGATATATTTATCTTTCATTATGCACAAAACCGTGGGTTCAAAACAACACAACAACAGAACAATCCAGAATAGGGTGTGTTCTATTCCAAAAATCTCAGGTAGTCTGAATGAAAGCAGAAGGGGTCTGAAGTTGAATTACGCTCTGAGGCCACGTGCAATCGCATTTCCATCGAGCCAGTACTGTGACAAAGCAAAAGGGATTTCAGACGGCTTTTATAGCAGAACACCAGGTCTGGCATGCTTCACACATCATATCACTACAGTGACCAAAAGGTCAACCAATTTGGGTCTCTTTATCATTCAGGTCATTCTGTATGAGATGTGGGTTGACTGAGAAGGGGCAAAGGCAAACAGTACTGCATTCCCACCTGTGTCTGGACCTGTCCCATCATCTTACTGACACATGCTCCGATCCTGCTCGCAGCTTTGGAAAATTACTCAAATATAGAGTGTCTTGTCATTCCTGTAATTTTCGTTAGATATCAGTTGGATTAATTCAGTTTTCTGATTAGAATTTTAATTCACTGGCTTAACTGCACACCTGAATATCTCACACACGCTGGATCATTGTGACCAATAATACTTTTTGAGTCATAACTGCAAAGAAGAACTGATAAAACGATTCTCTGGTTATTTCTTTAATAGTCCAACAAGCCGCATTTTTATCATCTAATGAGACGGCTTTGCTATAGCTAATTTGAATATTCATTAAATTATCTGAGGCACAATAATATGGTGGGAAGCTGATCTATCAGATTATGTAAAAGAATCCCAACCAAAATAATAATTTCATACTTTGCCTTTATACTCATAACAGTATAACAAATTACCACTCAGCGCAGTGTATATTGAGTAATTTATTCCATTTCCCAGTCGCTGAAACAAACAGTGCAGTGGTTTGAACGCGTCTTGCTTTAGCACACAGAGCAGTGTTGGTTTTGTTGGACCTGAAAGCGGTGCCTGTTTAAGAGGAGCATCTTACCTGTGTGTGTTTAAGCCACAAACAAAACCTCCCACACAGCATCCAGCCGGATCTTACCTCAGCAGCCAGGCACCTGAACGCTGTGTGAAGCTGTAGCATTTCCCACGCGTTACTTTCTAGATGTGAACATTCGGATGCAGAAATAAACGTATCTACAGGGGATGAGTTAGGAGGACAAAAGTGGAGAAAGGTTTCGGCTTCAAGATTTGTTACCGAGGCTTCTCACCAAGAGAGAATGTGATTTGTTCATTAACACAATCAAACGATTATATCTCGGTACAGATGTTTTCATCGCTTAATGCGGCTCCGTTTAAAAGGTTGATGGAGATTTCCCTTGTTCTTCATTCATCTACGCTTGTCTGGCTCATGTTTCCTTCTCTTGGAGGGACGGCAGCTTCCTGCATTAGTGGAGAGATCTGCATCGATTTTCTGACAAGTGCGAGGCACTCTGGACTAATTGAATATGTAAGGTATAGAGTCTGTACTGCTTTGGGCTTCGAGCAACACACACAACCAGCTTAAACCACAGTTATTCTCTTTATGTCATCAGTAAACACATTGTCAAACCCCCCCCCCCCCCAAAAAAAAAGAAAAAAGAAAAAGAAAGAAAGAAGGAAAGAAGAAAGAAAAAAGAGAATTACATCAAAGTAAGACGGGGACAGAGCCCAGCGTCCCTACGGTTTCACGTCAACATTTCAGCGCTCTGCAGACAATAGCATCAAGCAGGTGGTCTGATCATTTCTTTGGAGGGAAGTCACTACATAACAAATTCAATGCACATACATATTTAAGCAAGACAGTTTGTTTACAGAGGAAAGAAAAAAAAACTGCACCCGCTACATAATTCGTGTTCCTTGATTCTGTTGACGCATTCAATTATGTTCTTTCTGTTTATGGTGGCATCTCATTTATCACAATAAGACATTGCTATGGGATTAATAATGTAAACAATCTTCTTCTTTTACAGACTTTTTTCATGCTTTTCGACTGTTAGTCCGACAATCCCCAAAGGCTTTATAATGAAGGCGGTAGTAAAGTGAAGTAAAATAAGACATTCGAGCAGAGGTAACTGGGACACGTTTACATTTACCGGACAGACTCTCATCAAGACATGCTTACAAGAAAGCAGACATGGTTAGTGGATAAAAAAAGAACTTACATGCAAGTGCCTATGAGGAAACAAAATTCTTTAAGTATGTGACAGGGACACGAGGTGGAAGAGAAACTCAGCATGAGGATACAGCTGTAAATTATGCCACATGCAGTCGCTGACATTTCGGTTTTGATTGCTGCCGGCTGGATATAGCTGGAACATTATCGGTCACGTCAGGGAGGGTCAACTGGACAGGGGTCTCCGGTCATTACACCTCCCGATGAGTTCCCGATGAGATATGTGCAAACAGTCAGGTGAATAGAGGCCAGGGTTGATTTTCCTTTTATGGCTGAACACATGCTCTGGCCCCACCCTCCACTGCTGGCTGGGGGAGGGGGGGGGTGTCATGTGACTTCAAATTGGTTCAGAAAAGGCAAGGACTTGAAGATGGCAGGATTTTGCTTCATGTGCATTAGTGGAGTTCAAATGGATGGAATTTTCCAAGGAGAAAAAGTTTGACCAAAATTGTCACTTGAGTGAGGACAGTAGACCACAGGTTAGAGAGAAGCTGATGAGGGCCATCGTGAAATGGAAGACGTCAGCGAAGATTGACTTGAGGAAGTGAGGATGAGACAAACAGGCGGGTCAGCAGACAGCGGTCTATGAGGAGTTTGACAACTTCAGCCTTAGTAAATGACCAGGCCAGCATGGTGTCATATCTCATTTGTGAATGATATCTGGTGGAGGTAGTCAAAGTAGTCGGTAAAATCACTTGGGGACAGAGGAGGAAGGAAGGAAGGGGGCTGAAGAACGTTTTGGCAAGATAAGGCGGAGAATGTGTATAGGGGTTCGAGACACAAGTTAATTTTAGAAGTAACGAAGGTCACTTTGACTGCTTGCGAAGGGATAGGTTTTAACTAGAGCGTAACACTGAGTCAAATCACCGGAAGGGTTGGATTTCCTCAATTTCCTCTCTGCTTCTTTTAACATATGAGTGAGATGAATGAAACATGTCTGTTGGCCAAGTAGCAGAGACTGCAGAGGGTGAGCCGGAGTGGAAACAAGAGAACAGACTCAATTAAAACACGGGCAGAGTAAGGAATTTAAAACTGAGGCAGCAGTACCTGATATGAGACGTGAGTACGTGGATAAAAATGATGATGGAGGAGATGAAAAGAGATTTAAGGTTTCTTGTCAAAGTAACAGTTATTGTAAAAGTACAAGGTTTGGGATTAAGTCTGGGAAAGAGAGAGAGAAAGAGAAAGAGAAAGAGAAAGAGAAAGAGAGAGAGAGAGAGAGAGAGAGAGAGAGAGAGAGAGAGAGAGAAGATGAAACTAAGCGGTGGTCTCACACACACACACAGAATGGAGTCAGAGTATCATTAGATGGGGTAAAGCTCCCTGTGAAGACTAGGTCCGGTGGGGGGCCCGGGCAAAGAGGTGAGAGTGAATGACTCCAGATGTGACAAGAAGTTGATGAGCTGCGCTGTATCTGAGGGGGAAGCTGAAATCACCCAGGAGCGCCAGTGGGGTGCTGATGTCGGGGATGCTACTCAAGAGAATGTCAGGTTCATCTGAGAAGCATCCTGGTGAACCTGGAGCTCGACAGAGAAAAACAATAACGCAGGTTTGGAGTCTAGGACATGGAATTCAATTTACTTTCAGTGTTGAAAAACGACTCACGCATGTCACGTTATTCAGTCAACGTATCGCATTCTTATCATCTGCCTTCCTACTCTGTCATACAAAGCTGCATCATAAAAATAGCTGCAGCAATCAATCAATCAATCAATCAATTGTTCAGTCAATCAATGCATGTTTTCCAATTGCCACACACTAAATACAACTGCTTCACTGCGACAAGTGTGGTGGTGAGAGCCTTGGTGGTAAAGGGATGTAGTTTCTTGAGAACTAAAACATGCAGTTAGTTGTCTTTCAATGACAGAGACCTTGAGGTTAATAAAAATAACCTCTGGTATTGCATGATTCGAGCCATGGGACGTGAGTCTTATAGAAGACAGAGCTATATGGAGTACAGACAGCTCTGTGCCCTCCCTCAGGTCCATTATCTGGTGCTTTACTTCAAAATGAATATGGTCACGCACAAATACATGCACACGTGTGCAAACACATTTGTGCACGCACGCACGCACATGTGCTCACACACACACACACACACACACACACACACACACATACACACACATACACACACACACATACACACAACTTCCCATTGACTCCCTTTATCCCATAACTAAAGAGCACTGACCTATCCCTAACGCTAACCATAACGCTAACCTTAACCAAAGAAATGTTTTGACACTTTTTGTTTGATCAGTAACAACAATATAGTTTAGAAAAACGTTATTCTCCTAGTGGGGACCAACATTTTGGTCCCCACAAGGCAATTTTTTCAGATTATGCTATTTTACTGGGGACTTTCAGTCCCAATACATGTTACACACACACACACACACACAAACACTCACACACACACACACACAGAAAAGCAGCCATAGAAAAAAAAAAACTCTTTGCTTCAGCAGCAGATGTCCCAGTTGTCACGCATACCTTTTTCATTTGTGGCTCCACTGGTGGTGAGGTCACACAGCATAAAGTCCATACAAGAGACAGCTCTGGGTACTCCCTTAAGTCCATTACCTGGTGCTTTATTGAAAATGAATATAACCGCATTCAAGTATACGCACGCGCACGCGCGCACACACACACACACACACAGACACACACACACACACACACAAAACCACAGATATCCAGAACTCTTTGAGGTATGCATCAGCACCAGATGTAGGAGATGTCACGTGTACCTTCTTAATATGCACTTCCACCAGTGGCCAGGTCACCCAGACCACACACAGAGCAGCATACAGCAGTTGTAACGGAGCATCTGTCATGGACAGGGCTTTGACTATCCACACTCCTCACAGTCATAACACAGTCATTGTTGTTCATTGCTTCAGACATCCCGCAGTCAGCCTCTTGTCACAAAACCACTGGTGAGTATCGCAGATCGCAAAAAAGCATCACGCGCAGAACCAGAGGACTGGGACAAAGACAGAGGTGAAAGGAGTGATGAGGCATGAGCAACAAACGACTCCGTTCCCTCATTTGATCCGACAGGGACGGAGGCGTCAGCTCCAAGACAGTAAATTATGACAGCTTTTAGAGACGGAGGGCGATTAAACTGAGATCTTAGAGAAGAAAAGCAGAAGGTGTCCGAGCGATCCCCGGAAGGACTTATTTTTAATCTGGGACTAAAATTATCAGAACATAGACTCTATCTGTTGTAATCACTCACTGAGAGGTTCTAGCTGAAATGCAATATATATGTGTATGTATATATATATATATATATATATGTGTGTGTGTGTGTGTGTGTGTGTGTGTGTGTGTGTGTGTGTATGTATATATATATATATATATATATACACACACTGTATATACTGTGTACACACACACACATATATATATATATATATATATATATATATATATATAAAGCGGGCATCGCTCGCTAACGGTTGCTCCCTGGGGAGACGCAAAACCCCGCGTAACATACCCGTGGCGGTGACAGCGCAGCTCAACACGCTGCTGCAAGTGCCACTATCTCACCGGGGAACGCGACGCCGCTACTTAGAAAGAGCATGTGACTAAAAATACTGTGCTAAAAGTAGAAGAGGCTCCATTCATTCCTGCTCATTTAAAATATGAGTTCCTCTGAGAGGCATGGAGCACGAACTCTTGCTCCCCTGTGACAGCCCTGAGAGACGCTTTTATTGTCCTGTATCACCGGAGAGGAATGCAAAGAAAAACGACTCGATAAGCAAATTACAAATGTCCATCAAAATGATACGCTAGTCAGTAATAGAGAGTAATTTAGGCCATTTTGAGACTTACTTTAAAATCCCAGACCTTTGCACTGAATATTGAACCACCCGACCCCAAAGCCCTTTATTGCGATTGTGATAATTCAGTTCCCTTTTTCTTCAGTACTTACGCATACAGCTAAGATGATTCACCTTGACAATTTGATACATTGAAATATACAATGAAATATGCAATAGCTGAAGGTGCTATGTTCATCTAAATACCCCCCCCCCCCCCCAACACCCTCCCCCCGCCACCTAGCTGAAGGACAGTAAGAACTACACACTCAGTAGTCCTATGAATTAGTATGCACAAAGCCTTGAAAATAACTCTTGTCATTTCTGAACTATCCACACACAGCTAACACCGCCTATACCATTCCCTCTGCGACTCTGAGCCTCCTGTCCTCATGTTTGTCTGACCATAGTGCCTGGTTCATATGACACTGCCCAGGATGAATGAGGTGATAAAACTGAAGTCCATAACCCCTTCAACAGCCTTATTGCCCCCCCACTCTCTCTCTCCCTCTCTCTCCCTCTATCTATCTCTCTCCAGCTGGTTTCCTAAGCCTCAGTCCAGTCAATTAAATTCAAGCTTGTCAGATCAAACAGACTTCCATTTACTTTTGCACTCATAACAACCCCCTCAAGAATGTGTGCGTGTGCGTTTGTGTGCGCGTGTGTGTGGGGGGATGGGGGGGGTGAGTTGTGTTGCCTCTTCATGGTGTGAAGCACATGAAGGAGGGGAAGAGAGCTGACATTTGAGGGCAGGCAAATACTCTGTCCAGAGAGCCAGTGACGGACACAGAGCCCAGTATGGCCCTCACAGCTTCTCCAATTCAATTAGGAGAGCGGACAGTGAAAGCTTTTGATCTGCTTTCACAGGGAATTCTCAAGGCTCTCACCATACTGTAATTCAAATACATAGTCTCACGTGCACACCCATTCACACACACACACACACACACACACACAAACACACAAACACACACACATTCACCCCCCTACACACACACACATACCCATTCAACTACCCACACACAGTCACACACACACACACACACGCAAAGTAAGGATAATTCATCTGACCCAGTAGTCTTCATAGGAAAGGTTGCAGTGAAGTGCTGTCCATTGTGCTATTTCTGCCGCTGTCCAAGGTGCTGAAGCCTGTGGTACGGCAGCAGTCGTCAGTTCTCAGTGGAGTGGAAGGCTAACAAAGAAAGAAAGGTACACAATGAAGTTGTCCAGACTCATCTCTGGGAGCCCTTTGTGTGTGTTCTTGTGTGATTAAAGGCACCAATTAGCTTAGGAATCCACTCACCCATTTTAAACAATGCCTTGATTAATAATTAGTTGTGAATGTTCTGGCAGAAAAAAGGGGAAAAAAATCTTTTAAAAACAAACACACACTATTTCTCAAGGCTTGATTCAGGAATCCCCTGAATCATATAGTATGATGGGATAAAATATGTTGAAACAACAAAAAAATATAAAAATGCAAGAGAATATATAGACATACCATTGTTTTAGCCTGCAATTTGGCTTTGATCCTATAAACATAGCAGGAAAATGAGTTGTTGATCATTCATTGATTTGAGTCTAAAGACTAAAGACTTGGACTGAAGGTCCTTTTTCGGAGTGATGTGAGTTTATACTCAGAGATAAGGCAACTAAATGCATAATACAAATAGTACAACTAAAATGTCATACGCTGATTTTTTTTTAATCCATGAATGGGTACATTTTAAAATATCATAAATATTAGGTTTTATTATTTTGTTTCAAGGTTTAATTGTTGCAGAAATAAATTAAACAGAAGTTTAAAATTAAAACAGAAAAAATATCCACTTTGACTATAATGACCAATATCACAGATTGGATTTGTTACCACATTTGGTTCTGTGTGTGTGTGTGTGTGTGTGTGTGTGTGTGTGTGTGTGTGTGTGTGTGTGTTGTGGGGGTGGGGGTGGGGGCAACTAGACATATTTCCTTAGGCTCTCTCTCTCTCTCTAGTGATCTGTAATGGAGCCTGAGTATTTGTGGGTGTCATTATGTGAACAGCACTCTACTTCAGGCTTGACCAACATTAGAAGTGACAGTATTAGTAAAAGGAAAGCCCCATGACGACAAGATATATTAATGACGGAATTAATGTTGACAGAATTAATATTCCTGGAAAATCATCCAATAAGACTTGTCGACTAATACCACAGCTAGTACGATCACCAATAAACCCAAACACGAATTTGTAACATTAAAAAAAAATCGTGCTATACATGGCTATGGTCTATCCATTGTAAAAAAAAAAAAAAAAAAAACCCACTGTTTTTCTACACAGAGTGACTGGAGCTTTCTTGACATGTTCTCCCTGAATCACAGGGATTTATCATTTAACACAATAAATTGAGTTGTCAACTCATGATCTCATGATACATTCTAAGCTATGAAAAACAATATGGAAAAGATAAGGCAATCCTAGTACACAGGACCAATAAAACTGGCCACTGTTTCCTTTATAATTTAAAATTCTTTCATTTTCAGATCTGAACCTCAGTTTATTTTCCATTCACTTGAAGAGAGAGCAGACAGACAATCTGGTAAAGCTCAACAAAGCTCTGAGAGGAGACAGTAAATCTAGCTTAGGAAAAATGAAGAGGCAGCAAATCACTGGTCCCCCGATATGTAAATTTAAGACATTGTCGTCTCTCGCTCTCTCTTGGCACTGGAATTAGGAATTCTCCATGCAGTTCCAGAACAGGAACCTGCCCCCTCTTCTCCAACTTCATCAACTTTAAGTTTATACAATGTAACAATGTTAACGTTCTCACTATTTTCAACAGACAGAAAAAAAACAAAAAAAACCAAGACAGACCCTCTCAGAATGCAAAATTGCTAAGGAGGCTTTTTCCATGTGGATGAACATTCTGCACCAGCTCTTTGGCACTTTTAAAATAGGTTGAACTTGAATTAAACTTTCATTTAAAGCGACAGTGGAAATGTGTTTCTCTGCTGGTACAAACAGTACTTTTTGTCGTGTTGTTGTCACAGGAGAAATGGAAGATGTTTTGTTTGTTTGTTTGATTGTTTGTTTGTTTGTTTGTTTGTTTGTTTTTAAAACACACATTAGTTTCAAGAACTAGAAAGGATAGGTCCTCTTCCAAGCCTGCACAAATGGTTCATGACCTCTTCATTTCAAAATCGAATTAGTATTTTCAAAATGGCAAAATCTGAAATTTCAGAAATACAACCTTATTTACAATATTTAGCATACCAAACAATATTCTGGTTAGTAGAACAGCGGATGACGTTTTAAATAGAGATTCATATTCTACTGATGTCATAAAGGAATTCTAGATTTTAATATCAGTATCAGTTCCTCAGTCTTAATAAAGGAGTGATAAAGTCCGTGAGGCGGAACTCATGAGAAAAGTCCATTAAATTAAAATCTGATAGCACGTATTTAGAGACGGCCATTATGGGTTCTTGCCGTACACTCAGTATTGTGCTGTAAAGTACACAGGCTCCATCTCAAAGTTTTAAATAAGTACAAATTTTAGACGTCCACTGGGCGTGTCCCATTCGCCCATGAGCAAATGACCCAGTGCCCTGTCGCTGTTCCCCTTTAACCCTCTAACTCGGTCACACTTAACATACAAACTTTGACACAATGACACACGAGTCAAATACTGGGAGACACCTCATCTGAGAGGAATAATCACATGACCGCTGACAGAGATCAGGTCAAACGCCTCGCTCTCCACGGACTCTACGACATTATTTAGCATTTTGTCAGCACGTCAACAGAGCACACATTCAACATGACAGAGCCTCGACACTTACACGGCACCCACCTGACCTCCAATCCCGCCTAGAGGTGAAAGGTTTTCTCTAATGTCGCTCAGAATTTCACATTACTCTCAAAACTGTCCCGGAGGTGCGGACGTGTCGACGCATAGACCCCATGATTCAGTGGAGACCAGACTTAATCAGATGAAAAGCCTCAGCCCACACTTGTGCCCCCACCCCTCCCCCCCACCCGTTTCAACCGATGAAGACAGCAGCACAAAGTTCAAAGTGTGGCGTCAGAAAGCAAACACCGTCGGCCAACATTTAATCAATTACAATGCTGCCATCATCGCTCTGCTGGTCATTCTTCAGATTGGGAAGCCAAAAGGTAGATGTGAGCGGGTCACGGGGTTACAGATTCATTTGTGTCTGTCAACTGAACCCAATAAATACAGCGGCAGATAAAGCCGCACCTAACATTCTGGGTCAGTATCAAAATGAATGCCCCCTCCGCAGACCTCGGCAGCGCCTCCAACAGGAGGAAAATGGAGAGGACAGCTCCGGGTGCATTGCCCTTCTCCACCCCCCTATTTCATGGCCTCTGACTTCACAAGCACCGGGATAAACTCACTGATGAGAAAAAAAGGGGGAAGGGAAATTAAAGGAAGTAAATAAAAGCACAAAGCGCTGACATATTCTATTATCTACCAAAGAAAAAAAAAAAGAAAAAAGGACAAATTCCATGGAAACTGGGATTTTGCCAAGAGGATTTGAAGCGTTCGTTTTCATGCTAACAAAACGGAGTATGCACCTCGTCATCTAATGGGTTGAGGATAGATAAAGACATATGTCATCTTCCATCCCCCTTTTTTTCATGCTTTTCCTTAATTTAGACAATCTATATTTTCCGAGAGTACCTTCCATAGACACTAAGGCAAATTCACACATTTACACAATTTGCAGAGTTCACTTAAAAGCCAATCAACCAATCAATGACTGCAATAAACTGGTCCTTTGCTTCTGGCAGGTTCTTTCTAATGTGGGCTAGCCATAAAATGCTTGTGGTTAATGAGAGGGCATTTATAGTGTTTGGCCTGGACACAGTGCAAGGCCCATACCAGTGATGAAAAGCTGTCAATAAATCCAGCCAGGGCCAAATTCGCATATCGATCGGCCGAGCCCGTCTGGCCGCGGGGCCCTGTGATAACTCGGAACTGTTGTAAATATACGTCAGTGTGTTGTAAAACATGACCATGATTTAAATGTGTTGCGTTTTTAAATAGATTTTTATGAGAAACTAAGACTTAAAATGTTTCCCGTTGTTGTCCGTGACGACTGTGGTCTATACGTTTAACTGTTTGTGAACAAACAGTGGGCCGCACTATGAGCTGACTTCATTTAGGAATGTATTTGCATGTGAATCTTCACCCCCAGCCATTTGAAATGACCGACCCTGCTGTGGGACTTCAGTGCAAACAATCAATCACTCTCAATGTATGCTGTCTTTCCCCCTTTACCCTCTTCAGTTGTTTTTATGCACCCACCCAACCATTCAGAGAAGAGCTTTCATTCTCCATTCCAACCCAATCATACTGTCTCACTCAGGCCACAGTCCACTGAGGAGCCATCTCAAGGCATAATCAATTAGAACCAAATCAATAGCACTTGACTGAGGAGAGCAAAGGGTGACACGACGCTCATTGAGCTGTCAATCAAACGCTCCTTTCTGAACCTGTCCGGCCCAAACCGTCGGTGATATAAGCTTCGTCGCTGGCTTTCGGTAATTGGGCGGGCAGAGGCCCGTGGGTACGAAAGCCGCCACGACATTTACGAATTTATCAGAGGGGCCACATCACTCCAAGAAATCAAATACAAAAACATACGGGCCGAGCTGCTGCTGCTCTCAGCGTAATGTAAAAGACTGTTCACATTCAAGGCTCTAAGACAGTAGCGATTCCAGAAACGTTCATGCTCCGGAAAGAAAACAGTGACTGGCCCTATCTTTAACCACACAGGACAATTTCGTTCAATTTAAAACTCACATAAATCCATTTGCTCGTCATAGGCAGAGTAATTGAAAATTGTACCATCTGTGTGTCACAATTGTCCTGTTAATTCTGTATTTACCACCAAAGGCCTGAGTGAGACAGCAAATGAAATTTTGGCAGCGATTATGGCAGCGATGTGAGCCTGGAGTAAAATATTTGCATGCCGATAGATATTTGCTTGATGTCTTTTGGGTTGCCAGGGAGGTGAGAGACTCTTAACAGCGTTATATGTTGCCAACATACCTCCCACAACAGCAGAGATATAAGCGTCCTAATTTTATAAGGAAAAAGAATATGGTATGAGTGAAGCTGCACACATTAAGTCCATCTGGCTCCGTGTTTTTGCACTCTAGTGCATGTCTTTAAAAAAAAAACAAACAAAAAAAAATTAGAGGACTGTTTCTGAGCCAAATTAGGATTCATTTAGGATTCATGAATTTGAGGTTCCGTAGAATATTATACCCCCTAAAAAGGGAAAAAGGATTCATGTTAGACTGGGAATTCACATCAAAAGCATATACATAGGGGCCTTGGTGTAGAAAGCTTGGCGCTTGCCATTTCAAACCTGGACAAAAAGCCAGCATGTCAGCATACCAAAGCCATACACACACACACACACACAAACACACACTCAAAGTGCATACCATTGGTTAAGATGGATTAGGCTCTGTATTTCTGATGTGCATTGACATCTTTGAGTTCTTCAAAGTATGTATTGAGGGTAGATTTGGAGTTTGGTGAGAATCATTACTCTTTCCACACAATAATGTTTCAGTTCAGAAGTCAGAAAAAAAAACTTTGTGTCCTTCCATTACTTATTTAATACAAGAACAACACACAGATGAAGTTTATTGTTCAAATTCCAACCCAGAGTCTGACAACTGGTCATTTTTTTCCCTTTATCCTCAAGCCTTTTGCTTCCACTTGCACAAATCTATCTTGATATGAATGTTTTTGTTTGTTTGTTCGTTTGTTTGCTCTTTAATATTCATAAACGCTTTATTGAAATATTGAAAGAGAGTTGAGGGACAGAAACGTAATCCCTAGAGGTCTGAGTGTTGCCCTTGGGGTGTATAAACCCTTATTCTCTTTATCTTTCGAACTCAGAATCCTGTGCGCAGCTGGGGCTAGCACACCAAACACCCCCCCCCCCCCCACTCCTACCCCCACCCCCACCCACAGCCACGTGAGGATCAGAACGGAGAGACTGAAAAAGGAACCGATGCTGGGAAGCTTGAAAGGGGGGATTTAGTTCGGGGCTCGCCCACTGTTCGTGGCGGCTTTGAAGCTGGCCGAGCTCGCCAGTCACACTGCCCACAGCGTTGGTGCGCCACGGAGGAAGACCACAGAGCGCCTCTGTTCAAAAGGCGCATTCACAGGATCAAGAAAGCGACATGTCTTACTTTCGCTGTCCCCACAACACCGTGAGGTTTTTACGGTTTGATGTGTGTCGCCGGAGACACGCGCCCGCTAAACCGGCCGCTTCGGCGACCCACAGACTCCCGTTAAACCTAAAATCCCAAAAGAGAACACGGGAGGTCACAGACTTGCCAAATTGAGAGACAGAGTTAAAGCATTGGGATGTTAACATGGAGAAGGATGCCTTGTGGCTTTCAGAGGACAGGCCTTACCTACTCTCTGTCTTATCTCTTGCTTTACAGGCCTCCCTGTGACGCCAAGAGCTCCACTAAAGGATATTTTTGGCATCGGTTTCTTTCCAGTAATTATGTCTCCTCAGAGTTGTGCAGCGGCATTACCATCATTTCCTTCTTTTTTTTTTTCCTCTTTCTTTTTCTACTAGTATTTGTCACAAAAACATCTACTTTTTTTTTTCTCTGAACACTTTTCCTTGAGTTGTTTGGCTCATTTAGACAACACCACCATTTCTAGTTCATAAATAATAATTTGCTTCAACTGGATTATCTGCCAGAATAATTTTTTGACTCTGGTTACGTTACTAATTAAATGAGACATCTGGGTGCATTTGCATATATCACATCTTTTACTGGTGAAAAGATAAATATTTAGCCCGGTTTCTGATGGTAGAAATTATTAAAGTCATGCATAGACGGTCTTCCTCCCAGAAAACCACAGGGTATGCAGGTCTTTGCTCCAGGCTTATGCAAACACACCAGGTTCAGCAAGTTCAACGTCTTGACAAACCTCTGAATGTCTGATTACAATATATTCCTGTAGATTGGGGCTTGGTCCAAAAACATGCATGGGTATAAAAGTAGGACTGTCATCCCTAAGTAGAAGTAAAGGGCAGGGGAGAATCAGAAGGTTCTGGAAGGCATTTAAATACACTAAGAATTTCAAAGGGAGCAAAAGAGCAGATGTGACAGTCTAACTGGTGGAGAAGTGAACACTGAAGTGAACCGTTGCTGTCAGTGTGCCCTCATCTAACAGCTATCTCACACACTCATGACAGACTAAAGGGATTTTCTCAAATATGTCCTACTTTTGGAGGCCGCAAAAATATCCATTTCATTGTCCTTGCGTTAACCCTCCAGCGTGGACTTTTACCCCTCAACAGAGTTCTGGCTCAAAAATCAGCCCTGAAACATTTGCTGACGGTGAACAGATGAGCATCGTTCTTTAAATGAACAGTGATAATGTTAAATATCTTTGCAGGTTTTAAGAAGGGTGTGTGACGTAGAGAAATAACTCACCTTCTACAGTATATGACTCACACTTCACTGAGACCTTGATTGGTGTAGACAAGACGTGTTTTCGAACTGTGGACTCAGCCCGGTTAACTTCACTGAACCCTGCAGGTCATAAGGTCACTGACTTAAAAGGAAAAAAAAAAAAAAGCACCTCATTAATTCAACCGCTTTTTTTTTTGTTTGTTTTTCCTGACTTAAATCGATGCTGCATATATTTCATGCTGAAGACCAACCAGTGACTGTTGGACTTTCCATCTGAGTCAACCAGCATCATGGGAATTCACCCAGCATGACATCCACAAGCAGAGAGACTCAAATACAGACATCAATGTGTCAAATGTATTCAAATCAAAAGGGAAGAGAGAACCTCCAACCAAAAGACTCCCCCGCCCACCCGCCAACCCCCACAAGACCGACCAAAAGCAGACACTAAACTCCAGACTCTCCGTCCTCTGCCGATCTCTGAGGACCAGGCATGGAGGCCTCTTGACAAGAATAACACTGGAAAGGCTTTCAAAATACAAGAGGGGCCGTTCAAAGGGAAACTGCTGTTTGAGAGGCATAGAGCCGAGAAGCGGTGACGGCACTGAACCGGAGCGAGGCTTCCCTGCTTGGCAGTGCCCTCCACATAGGGTACCCTCCACCCCCTCCCCCGTGGGAGTCAGGCGCTCCAGCCACAGGCTCAACCCAACGTGCTTCAACAGACAATTAAACTACAATGTGGTGAAGATGAAGGCAGAGAAGCAACTGCATGCGCATATGAGAGCCCAAGAACCAGCCAGCACAACATTACGTAACCAGGCAGTCTATGTGAAGGCAGACCTGGGGGAACTGTTTAAAAAAGGCCTGTTTGTAGAGGCAAGGAAGGAATGAAGCAGCAACTTCTGCAGAGACAGAGATAGACCTAAAAAGTACTGCTCTATGTCTCTTCCCACAGAGATGCTGAGTCTGTGATAACTTTTAGTACCGTCAGCTGTATCTATGACGCTTTGGTAATCTCAGGCTATCACCTTTAATCCCTTCTAACATACTTTTTCACTCAAATGAGCTATCCAATTAGACGAAAACACAGACAGGGTCAAGCACATGTATACACAGGTAATAAAGTACTTGGAAAAACTCTAGGGACATTTGTGTGTGTGTGAGAGAGAGAGAGAGAGAGAGAGAGAGAGAGAAAAAGACAACTTCAGAGCTTTCTTTTTAAAGAGAGAGTTATCCCATACACGGCCCTGTTGTGTGAAAGGCTTTGATGTGTCTTCATTGTTCTTTTTTAGATTTATTTTATATCTCTTAAAAAAATGCTCTTCTGACACGACACTTGCCTTTGTCTGCTCTCGCACATCACACACACACACACACACACACACACACACAAACACATGTACGTGCATCTGATAAAAAACACTTTTCAACTATGCATACAGTAACAAGACTGAGACTGATGTTAATACTACTAAATTTCCTATCAGTGTGTTAACCTTCTAATTTGTTCACCATAGAAAGCATTTAAAATTAGCGTTATTCTCTGATTTGGGAACAAACATGAATTATAGTAGACTGCTTTGATCTACTGAAAGAAAAAAAGTTTCATTTAAAGATAAATGTTTACTTTTTATTTAACTAGCCAAGCACCATCCCTTCTGTAATTGCCTTTTTTTAACTATGTCACAGTCATTCAAAAATCAATGTGAATTTTTCTTCTCAAAGAACCTAAGCTCCATGGAGTAAGAGCCTTTGTACAGTATCAACACCCACAATTCATCTGGCCTCATTGTTTATCCTCCATTGACTCCTAATGCAACAACAAACAATGTGTGATGTATTGAACAGTGCAAATACAATTTTGTGGGTATTCATCTCAAAATGCATAGGGTATTCTCTGCAGCGGAAGTGTCACACGAGGTTATTCAGTGATCCATTCAAACGTTTACATACAGCAAAGATGATAATTGCCCACCATTAGTTACGTCTGACTTCACCCTGAAAGACATTAATATCATAAAGACCATATTGACCAAAACCACGCTCTGGCCATTTGATGTTCACTCAATTCCTATAAACTACAGGTAGAAGGGGTTTTTTTCCCCTAATTAAATCAATTCAGTAAGATAGAAGAGAGAAATGATGCATTTGGCTGGGAAATGGGATCACAAGTCCTTTTATTCAATTATGAATAAAGTTTCAGCAGTATCTGTTATTGAGTGTTGACACAATATTCATGCCAATTATTTCATATTCTCATTCACTGTAAACAGTGACACAGGGATTCATCACAATTCTTCAGCCTAAGAAAGAAAGAAAAATGGAGAGAGAGCGAGAGAGAGAGAGAGATGCATACACACACACACACACACATAAATATACATATTTATTTATTTATTTTTAACTCATCTCCACACGGATAGAAGATAGAGATGCAGTGCAAGAAATAACACCACAAGCCATGGAGATGTTTTATTTATTGGTATGAAGAGAGCTGTAGCTGTCTCAGTAATCCAGCTTCTGACAGCAGCAAACAAAAAAACAAAAACAAAACAAAAACAAAAAACCCTATCTGTAGTCTAATCCAATTACAGACAGAACAGGGGAGAAGTCACAAAGTCATTTGTATCTACAAATTCAATCTCCAGCACTTTAAAGAAGCTACGAGAGAGAGAGAGAGAGAGAGAGAACACGTTTCTTTTATCGCCACAATTATGAATACAATCAGCTTTGCACCTGCCAACCATGTGTGACTTCCACCAAGATTTTCCCAATCTAATTTGGAAGTGTGTGTGTGTCTGGCAGGGGGGAGGCACTGAGATGACTCACCAGAATTCGCATACATCCAAATACACTGAGTGTCTGGTCAGTGAGACAGGGCGGGTGCCCTGTCAGGCCTGGTCTACACAGCGTCGTGTCTTTGAACCTCAGTCACCCCGTGTTTGCTCAAAGCCACATGAGCCTTAAGGAAGAGAGAGACCCACACACAAACTGCCCTCTCCCTCCATCCCTCCATCCATTACAATTACTCCAGCAATCCAGAAGAACTCCAGCCCATCTGTCTCAATAGTGTGAGACCTCCAACAGGGAAGGCCAAAAACAGACCTCCTGCCATAGGTTTAATGAGCAAAAAACAACAAAAAAAAACATTAGATTGCTATAGCAAAAGAACATATGAGTCAGAGAAAAACACGATGACCCTGTGTAATGCATTCACATTGCCAATTTGTTAGTTCTGAGGTGCACAGCTGATGCAAGTGCAATACAAGTGCACTGTAGAGAGAGAGAGAGAAATGCGATGAAGTTATGGTGACACCAACTCCCTCAAAAAAAAAAAAAAAAAAAAAAGAAAGAAAGAAAGAAAAGAAAAGAAAAGAAAAAGAAAAAAAATCTCAATATATATGCAAAAAGAAAAAAAGATCTATTTTCAGTCAGGCTGAAGCTTTTGGCTAAAGTTGGTACTTAAAAACGCTGGTGGTGCCAGCTATCCAGAAACTATTCTTTTGCATTAAAGGAACAGGGGTATGTTTCGCTCACTATCTGCTAACATCAGTCATGTCATAGAGAAAGGGAGGCAAAAATCACACTTGCTTACAAGTTAATCAGAGCAGTCCCTCCGAGCACAATCCGGATCTGTGGTCTTAATTAACTTGGGAGGGGGAGGAGGGGTAGGCTCTGTACTTCCACACTCCCGCCCTCATAGGCCAAGCTCCAGGGATGAACCCAGGCAAACCGGGATCTTTATCCTAGCAAAGATTTTCCATCAGCTGCTACACTGAGACCTGCCAAGAGCTTAAGTGGTGGAAGTTTCTCAGAGAGAGAGAGAGAGAGCGAGAGAGAGACAGATTTCTTTTTGTAAAACAGACCCTCAAGATAACACCGCTACTTTTTCCCCCCTACGCCTTTTCGCTGTTTGTTTCCCGGTCGCTCGGAAGACTCTCGCCCGACACACTTTGCAGATCACCTCCTTGTCAAGTTTGTTTGACAAATCCCTTTATCAGCAAATATCAAAATAATATAAATAGTGCATAGACACAGATGCTGGGTGGGTTTTTTTTATCTAAGGTACAAACAAAAAAGAACCAGAAGAACATAGAAGAAACTGCACAACATCACCAATCCGGCAATTCAGGGACCAGAGCTGAGACCATACGACGAGAGTGCTCGTGTAACGTCGTATAGTCCACTTGAAACAGTTTTCTTATTCTCTCTGAATTCTCTCTCGTTGCTAAAAAAAAAAAAAATGGAACAATTTCTTCCTGATGGGTCCCAAGTCAACGCTCTGCGTACTGTCTGACAAGCACATTGTGACTGGAAACTGATTTACATAAGTCTTCGATAGTAGAAAAAGAGGCATGCTTCCATTCTTTGCGCTGAAGAACTGTCGACATATGGAGCGGGAAAAGACAAGTGAAAAATGGGTAAGGTAGTTTCTCACGAAACGGAGGCACTTTGTTTTCCTGGCCTGGCAATGCCAGAAAACGTTGTAGCCTGTTTGTTTCCGCGACTTTGGGCCATTTTTCCTTTTCGAGTGGCAATGAATCATTTCGAAAGCATTTGAGCCACCATCCTTTTTCCTTTAAAAACTATATCTCACAATAAGTGGTCAATTACTCGTAAAACAAAAGCCATTGTTCCATCGAGGGAGTTGGTATTCAAACTAACATTAATGCCAAGAAGCATTTATTCACCAAGAACATTTCTACATCTATACACCAAACGTGGAAGACCAAGTTAGGATATATTCAGGTACCGACAAACATTGAGTAAATCTATCCTAAAAAGACCAATTAAATCAGATTGTAATGGTGTTCTACATAGCCTGAGACAGTAAAATACAAGCGAAGACTTGCTTTAAGCCAGACTGCCTGAATGCTATGGTTGGCCCTGCCCTGAGGCTTAAACAAAATACATACCATTCATTACACTGCTTAGCATATGATGGGATGTTCACAGGAACAAGTGGAAAAGAAAGAACCTCAGAGCTCAACGGATTCGCAGTCATTTCCAACTGCCTCTCCCCTCTATAAGTCATAGGATTTAATGCCTGTGCTCGGCATCACTCGCTGCTTCATCCCTCACAGAGCGATCACGATCGAGGCCGTTTCCATGGTTATGCGTGACTGACAGGCCTAGTGCTAGGGAGCAAAAACAATCCTTAGAATTCATGAGCAGATCCTTCATCGAACACTGCAGTTAGCTGCAGCGTCTTAAAAAAAAACACCACAAACGAAAACTACAACTAACAACTGTCTGAGCAAAAAATGGAAGCATCGTTTGACAACCTCAAACCACGAAAATAAGGGATTTAAAGGGGGGGGGGGGGGACAAGAAAATGTAAGATAGGCATGTCGTAATTAGATGACGTTCCAGCACCATAAAGGAAAGCAATTTCTCTTGTGTTTGGGGTGTCATAAATTAATAAATAAATGGGCACAAACACGCACACACATATTCACAGTGGGACACCATGTACAAGTTGGGGGAAAAAAAGGCTCCACTGCTCTCCGTGGGCAGCTGGTGAGAGTACTCAGTATTCAGAGGAAACACGATGGTTATCAGTAGAAAAAATGTGAGGTCTGTCGCATCGCTGATATTTTCCTTTAATCCAGCACAAGCTGAAACTGCACAAGAGGAATCCATGACCCACTGGAGCTGCTGGATAACGCACATCTCGCATCAGCTTTAGTCCCAAACAATGAACCCTCACAGCTCAGCAGAAACACAGCAGAAGACCCCAAGGATACAACCTCTTCTCCTGCTTAATTTGGGTATGCAGGACTAGTTCTACACGAAAAGCCAAAGAGTGTATTCAAAACTGCAACAGTACAAACTGCAGACATCATACTATGTCACGATGTATTTGAATGTTTCTTACCGAGGCATGTTTAAAGGACCAGGCAGCAAATTATGAGGAACTTTATTAACTTTTTTTATTGTTTAACCAAAATATTTAGTTTGACATAAAAAAAGAGAAAAGGTATCTACATAAATACAGTTTGTCTCTGATGTGTCTGTTGACTGTGTGTGTGTGTGTGTGTGTGTGTGTGTGTATGGGAGAGAGAGAGAGAGTGAGGGAATAAATGGTCTTATCAGAGTTGTGCAGGTCCAGGCCTAGCGGTTTTTACACAGACTAAGAAACTGACTGGGTAGCTCAAGCAAAATATCAGCCAAGGACAGCCAATAGTCTGTCTCTGCCAGCCAACTTAAAGACGGACATGCAACAACTCCAGTGTGTGTGTGAAAACTGAATCGCACCCCCTTCCTTGCTCTCTCTCTCCTTCTCAAATCCTTTGCTTAGTCCCTCTTATCCACCACCAAACATATCAGCAGTTTCCAAAGAGGTAAAGTACTCAGTCCCCCACCAGTCAGACACCTGGGGGGGGGGGGGCAACACTACACAAGCTTTAATGACCTGTTCATCTCTCAAAAAGCTCAAAATAAACTGTGTGCCAGACAAGCACACAAAGGCAAACAAAAAAAGATTGGAAACGGTCAATTGTAACAAATCAAACTAAAATCACACACATAGACACTATCTGAGAAAAGAAAAAAATAAAAGGAAGCAAAGCAAAACTGTGACGTTTCACAAAAAAAAGAAAAAAAGAAAAAAATTGTCTTTCGACACAGGGTGTGAAGTGCTGTCCGGGACCAGAGGGAAACCTGGCCCCGACGGCGGGTTAGTCTTGGTGAGGCGCCGTGGTTCCTACTGCGCAGCCAGCTTTCTGATGTTCATGATCAACCTTTTGCTGTACTCCTTATGGTCTACAGGTTTAGCCTCCACCACTGTCACTTTGATACGGGACTCATCCTGCAGAGAGAGACAGAGAAAGAGAGAGACTCAACGTTAATGACTCAGTGGGTCTCAGCAGGAAAGCTAACGGTATGAAAAATGGCAGCAGCACCAGACAGACTCAGTTACACCTGTGCCTGGATGACATCATCGCTCTTCGTTGTTGTGTCTAAATGTGCGACTGCATTTCACAAGGATGACTTCTTTCACGTTTAATCCGTCATGATGAGCTGAAACACTAAGCCAATGTCCAATCTAATTTAATTCCCTCAAAATATCCAATACATATTTGGGAGGGGAAAAAAAAACACTACTAAAGAGAGAGAGAGAGAGAGAGAGATAAGGAGATCTGCCTTTGTAACACTGCATTCGCACTGGCAGAGTTTAGGCGACTGTGAGAGATGGAGCCTAATCTCTAATGCATCACTGTAACAGCACGCGGTATGGGCCTCAGTCTTCTACAGCCAGCCAGTTGTGTAGGGCTAAGTCTCCAGGCTCTCCTCTCACACTCGCCCTCTAGTTTAACCACATCTGAAGACTTTAAAAATGAACTTTCCACACCTACGACAGATGTCTTTATAAGCCATGAAAGATGAACAGTTCACTCCATTACTTTAACCTAAAAGCCCATTTACCTCTGCCGTTTGGCAACGTGGCAGCTCTCCCTGGCCTATAAAGAGACTTTTTTGTTGTTTTTTTTAATGCGATGCCTGCGAGGGCAGGAAGGAAAATGCCAAGCGGCAAATGATAATCTGCTGATTTGAATGAAGTTTACATCCTCCCAAAGCTCGCCGGCCTTTCTCTGCCGCTAGCAGAAACGATACAGGCTAAACAACAGCTTTGTGTTGCGCCCCCCCCCTCTCTGTCTTACTCCCCCCATTTATTTGCCATATCAAACTCAACACATGTCAAATTACCATTTAGATATTATTATAATCTTGGACATGTAGCCCCTGTCCCCCCCTTCTGTGATGAATGGTAAAAGGTGGGTGCTTAGGGGCTCTACAGTCTTCATGCTGACAGTGTTTTTGTGTTTTCTGGGCTTCAAAGGCGGATGTTTAAGATGCAGTCAGAGTGTGTGTGTGTGTGTGTGTGTGTGTGTGCGTGCACGCTTAGCCTATGGCTTATGTGATACAACAGTGTTCAGCCAATAGGAATGTGAATTAAGCTACTGCCACTGGTGTGAGTAACTATTGCTGTGTGCGTGTTTGTTTACTGTTTATAGGATCCCCATTAGCTGAGCCATACAGCCCAGCTTTTTCTTCCTGGGGGGGTTCCAAAAAGTAAAAAACCATAATAATCAAGTGAAAAATACATTACAAGAACCATCAAAATCAAATAAAAAATAAAACAACTACAAAGACACAAAAATGAATTACTTGAATAAGAAGGACAAACATTCAAACATTGCTGTGTGTGTGTGTCTCTTTTTTTCTTTCTACCCACCACAGACTGTCCACTACCACCACTACCCACCACAGACTGTCCACTACAACAGACTGCCCACTACCACCACTACCCACCACAGACTGTCCACTACAACAGACTGCCCACTACCACCACTACCCACCACAGACTGTCCACTACCACCACTACCCACCACAGACTGCCCACTACCACCACTACCCACCACAGACTGTCCACTACCACAGACTGCCCACTACCACCACTACCCACCACAGACTGTCCACTACCACAGACTGCCCACTACCACAGACTGCCCACCACAGACTGCCCACTACCACCACTACCCACCACAGACTGTCCACTACCACAGACTGCCCACTACCACCACTACCCACCACAGACTGTCCACTACCACCACTACCCACCACAGACTGTCCACCACAGACTGCCCACTCAGCTTTACTCTGACCAGACAACAACCGTTCCCATGCCCCAATCTCTCTCTCTCTCTCACACACACACACACACACACACACGTTCTAAGTCTCAGACAACAGCCATTCACACATGCCCCAGTCTCACACACACACGTGCACGCACGAACACACAAACTCTCAGAAGGTATAAGGCGAGGTTAATGCAGGGTGTTCTCCATGTGAAGACTGAATGGTCATCTTCACATTCTGTCAAACCTTTAAGGCCTGTCACTCGCACAACATTCGTCATATCGTACTGTTCTCAGACGCTCCTCCAACCACCACCAAGCGTGCACACACACACACACACACACACACACACACACACACACACACACACACACACACAGAGCACTGCTGCCACACAACTAACTGTGACAGAGTTTGTCAAGCGATTAGTGTTGGTCATATCTCGCCAGAAAGCCAGGATTTCTGTGGGCAAAGCGAGGAGAATCAAGCTGCCATTTGCTATGCAAATCCACTGCAGTTTCTTTCTCTCTCTTTTTTTTTTTTTTTCTTATTTTTTGCACACGCCATGAGAGGGCCGGGTTGAGCCAGGGAAGCTAACATTTCAGAGTCTGAAACAAACATCACAATGGCCACCGTGGCTCTTTCTCTCCTAAAGGACACTTTCGCCTTCCTGAACAGGTTAGCCACATGCTGGTGACGGAACAGACATAGAGTGAGAGTTGCACAATGGAAGAAATTGCTCTACTGTATTCACAAAAGGCAACACAGAAAGCCAGCTCTGCCCCAAAATATTTGCTTAACAAAACAAACAAACAAATAAAAAAACACACATGTTAATTATGAGGTGAATCATGAAATATTTCACTGGTAATTCTGACTAGTGGTGCTGTTATGTTATTAGGGACTCGATTTTTTTTGCTGTTCTTTACATTTGTTTTTCAAAATGATGCTGTAAGGAGAAAGAAAAGGATGACATGTATTATTTGAAAACAGTCTGGCCGTTAGCATGCTTCTACTACAGACTTACTCGGACAGCAGCTCAACTGCAAATAAATGAACAGGATTCATTTAGTTAAAGTGTCACTCTTTTTTTTTTTGTTTTGGCTTTTGGGGGGGGCTTCTTTCCAGAGACAGTAACACGTATCATCACTGCAGTGTTTTGATTTGAATTTGAAATAAGACGGACTCTCTGAACTGTTTGGTCATTCCACTGCAATGACTGTTTTGATGTCTATCAGAGTCAGTGTCATTTGTAAATACACACATTGCATGTGTACTGTAGAGCTGAGAATATCCATCATGCATTATCACTTCAATGTCATTTCAATTGAAATCATGTTTAGTTAAGAGGCCCACATGACACTAGCTGCATAACCCCCAAATAAATGTGTCACTTGCAGTACTCCACATGCTTTTCTTCCTATTTCAATAATAATTACTATTTCTGTACAACACCTCGACTTGTCCTGTGTCGGGCTGAGTTTCCGTGCGAGCAGCGCGGCTGACGGACGGAGGCCACGCTTTGATGGGTTTATGTGCTGCTGTCACCTAACGTTCCTGCTGCGCTGAGGACATTAAAACCCAACCCTTTAATGTGTCCAGATGTTTCTGCTCCTCTGACAGACTCAATGACAGACCGAGGCTCCTTCCAAACCTGCACTGACAAAAACAGGATACTCTCCGCCGCGCCAGGCGCCGCGTTTTCCTCTCCCGCCGCCTTCCGGTTTTTTTTGACCTCCAAATGTGCTGACGGACTGCTCGGGATTCCGATTACATTAGATCATATAATTTAACGGCCTCTCACAGACATGATGGGGCTGGGAATTTAGACACTGATATTGCTTTCGTAGATGGGGGTACTAATTTCCCAACGGGTGGTGTAAACGTTATTAGAAACTGGCTCCCGTCCATGGGCTTTGGCCCTAAAGATACATGGATGCTGCGTTCATAAACGCACACTTCTGTGCTGCTGAAAACACCGGTTCTGAATTCACTACAACTTAAAAATCACACGGAGAAGCCTGAGCGATGTGATGTGGTTGCACACTGAGTGAGGAAGGGGGGGGGGGGGGGGGGGGGGAGTGGTCCTCCTGGCGAGAGCTCCACATGTTCGGAGTTTGAGATGGGGAAAACAAACGCCACACACCCCTGACTGTGGAACTTGTGCACGCTATCAATTCCCCTGTTTAAGAGCCCCGTGTTAACACAGCTCCAAATGCTGTCCAATCCTCGCAAACGCTGTCAACTACCACATCATCACGGCTAATACAGCAGCGCATCTCTAACCCTGCTACTGCTTATTAGTCCAGCCAGAGAGAGAGAGAGAGAGAGAGAGAGAGAGAGAGAAGGGGAGAGAGACACCTTTGTTGAGTTCCCACAACTGTCTGTAGTCCACTCATAACAGGCAGAATAGTGTAAGCAATAATGCTCTTCAGGAACCAATCAAAGACCCAGGGCAGCAACAGAGAAAGAAGTCTCTCATGGACTTAAAAGAGGGGTTTAAAAAAAAAAAAAAAAAAAAACCTGTCCCTAACCCTTTTTTTTTTGGCATTACCAATTGAACAAAGTGACAAATGAGGCCGCACTGCTTATCACACAGAATGCCACGTTTTGAAAAATTAACAAGATATGGCCGGCTATGCAGGGAGGGAAAAAATAGTTATATAAAAAATAACGAGCGACTTCATGATCCTGACTTGTCGGTTAAACGCTCTGATCAAATAACAAGCTCCAATTAGCCAGTGACTCACATTGAAAGTCTCCAGTTTGACTCGGTTCCGGAAGACAAAAGTATTGAAGTTGGCATTCTGGAAGACCTCGTCAAAAGCAGCTTCGTTCTGTAGAAAGCAGCAAGAAAGAATAGGAGAAAAATTAAATAAATAAAAGGATGACATGATCATTAAAACAAGTCATTAAGTTGTTTATGGGGCCAACACAGAAAAGTGTAACTCATTCAAATGTGACACTTTTCTCTGGGAGGCCTCCAATTCACTAGTCACCTCTGTGTGTGTGCATGTGTGTGTGTGTGTGTGTGCGCGTGCGTGCATGAGTGAGTGTGAACGTGAGTGAGAGAGAGTTTGACCTGCATGCATGCGCATGCATGTGTGAGAGCACATGAGTGTATATGCGTGTGTGAATGTGTGTGTGAGAGAGTGTGTGAGAGTCTAACCGAGTCTTTGAGCTGGCCTAGGTAAGTGGAGTTCTGGCCCAGAACGACCTCTGCCGTGTCCTGAAAACACGTCACCCACTGGTTATCCCCAAAATCAGCCACATTGGCCTAGCGGAGGAAAGACAAACAAACACACTGAGTCAGCAAGGACATGCAAAACACACAAACAAACAAACAAAAAAAACCCCAACCAACCAACCCACTCCTTCCAAACAAGAAAAAAAAAAAAAAAAAACCCAAAAAATCCATTTATCCATAATTTACATCTGATTAACCATTATATGACACTCCTCAGCTGAATGCAGGTACTGTTGAATATGTGAATATGGAGATTTGGCGGAGAGGAGCATCAGAGGAGAACACAGCCCAGGCGTGTTTGCAGCGGTGCCGGGTGTGTGTGTGTGTGTGTGTGTGTGTGAATTTGGGCTTAAGGTGCAGCGTTGGGAAGAATAGCAATGCGCAGACTGGAGAGGGTCGGGAAACAAAAAAAGGGAAAATCGGCTTATTTCACACGTCTGGCTGCCGAAGCCGGGCTTGCTGACTAAATGAGTTATAATATTTTAATGCTGCTATTTTTAAAAAAAAAATCATTTTAGCTGGAGACAACCAAGAAAACAGCGGGAAAAAAAAACCCCACAACGCCCCCATGTTTGTGAATTTGAGCAGATCTTTGGGAAAATTGAACAGAGACATGGACAACAACAACAACAAAAACAAAAAAAAGAGAGAGAAAAAAAAGAAGAAACAAGAGAGCAATTAACAGAACACAGGCTAAATTGAATAAGAGTAAAAAACAGCCAGAGTGACTCATAAAACAGCAATAAGTACAAAAACACGGCTCCGAAATATTAATGTTCAGAAACTGTCTGTAAGGGGGAAATTAGGGAAAAGGGAAGAGAAAGACCAGTTGGGCTAAGAGAGGAGAGGAAAACAAAGGTGAAGGAATGAGAGACAGAGTAAAGAAGATCTACTGAGAACATGCTGGGGCTGGGGTGGGGGTGGGGGCTTAAAGGAGATTTAGAGGAGGGGGACGGGGGAAAGGGAGGATAAGTCAAAAGAAAGACAGGTAGAGATCAAGAGAGAGAGGGAGAGAGAGGAGTGTGGGAGAGAAAGCAGTCACACAGCCAGGTGTAGAAGTTAAGACAGCATGTATTTTGGAGCAGAGCCGGTGTGTGTGTGTGTGTGTGTGTGTTGGGGGGAGGAGAGAGAGAGAGAAGAGGAGGAGTGCCGGAGGAGGAACTCACGGAGAGCATGAGGCGGTACTTGAAGTCGGGGAACTCGCGGTCACACTTCTCACAGCGGTACATGCCGTTGTGCTGGTCCACCACCTTCTTGTTGCAGTCCTTGCTGGGACAGGCCTGGTACAGGCAGTTCTCCTTGCGCAGGTACACGATGGTCCCGATGCAGGTGAAATAGTCAGCCTGAACACAGGAGACGCCGCGCATTAGTCGCAACACCAAACAGGCTGTTTCCAGCTAATTCACATGGAGTCAACAGACAACATTTTACAAAAACATTTAACGTCTGAAACGTTATCGTCACAGCACACGGCCGATGCCATGAATTATTCAACAGGAACTTAAGTAAGCGTACACGTGTAAAAAAAAGGACGGGAAATAACCATCGCCCTGCTGCTGAAGTAAGTCTAACGTAAATGAGCAGAATCCCAGCTGCATTCATTTACAGAGGAATATGCAAAGTGTTCGGCATCCATAAACATAAATAGCCCGTTTAAATGTGAGCCTCAGCCTGGGCGGGTAAAGAGCGGGCGCCTAGCGGGAACGCACGCGGCACTTCAGAGCTAAATGAAAGCATGAGAGCTCAGGGAACTGTGTGATGACGGGACGTAAAGTGACATCGGGCTATGCATGAGAACAAACAACACACTCCTGCTTGTTTTAGACTATCAAACACACCGCTTCAACAGGCAGAACCTCAGCCACATGTGAAAGGAAGGTGTCTGGGAGTGAGAGGGAGGGGGGAAAAAAAAACAAACAAACAAACAAGAAAAGAATAAGAAAGAAAAGTTAGTTTGAGAGAAGACGGTGAGTGGCTCCAGGTCCTGTCCAGGGCCCCTCTCAGAACATCATACAATCACAACAAGACACATGCATACACATACACACCCTAAGCCAAACACATGCACGCCCGCACGCCCAAATGACTCCTAAGCCATTACAACACACAGTCACTCACACACAAACAAACCCGTAGCCACACACACACACACACACACACAGTGTGGAGTCTCCTGATTGCGGGTTAGAGGGTCAGTAACTGAACATGTGTGCCAATAAGACCAACACACATGGCTCCAAACAGGAGCATCAGTGCCCAGGCACCACGGTAACCATGCTCCAGCCCATGTCAATCAGTCACTACTACTTCACCATGGCAACCATGCTCCGGCCCATATCAATCAGCCACTACTAATTCTCCACAGCTGTCTGAACAACAGCTCTGTCTCACACTCACCTGAGGGGAGACTGAAAGGAATTTTCTTTCGTAAACGTAATCAGGACATCTTTATTCATATTTATAGTGCAAAAAACTGACTCCCTAATGGACTGTGGGGAGGAGGGGGTCAGACAAAAAGCAAAGGACATTCTGCCCGTTGGTACGCTGTGAATTCTGCATGCTAAATGACTTTTTCTTCTCTCTAAAGAATCATGATCCAGACAAAGACCTAAGGCAAAGTCTTGACCTCAAGTTTTCCCAGGAAATGAATGGAAGAAAAGAAAAAAACCACCAAAAAAAAGAGGGAGAAAAGAGATGGAGAGCGAGAGAGAGAGAAAAAAGATTTTCTTGCATAATTGATTTTTCTCCTAACAGGTTTACTGCTGACCATTGTGTTAGCACGTTCAAGGGAAATCGACCCCAATTAACTTCCAGAAGGAGCAGAATTGATACTCCATGTCCCTTCAAACAATTAAGAAGCCTGAGGCAGTTGACGACAGAAGTTTAAAAAAAAAACAAAACAAATAACAGCCCACTGTTTATAGAGCCGGACATCCTTTTCAATTACAGGCATTTCATTTCAAAAACACCATTCGTCCAACATTTCCGCCTCGGTAACAGAGCAGTAATTAATTAAGTAAACACCTTGATAATTATCACGTCACTCTTTCTCTTTTTTTTCTTTTTCTTTGTTTTTTTTGTTTTGTTTTCAAAACAAGGCCAGCCAGAGGGGCCTGAAAGATTAGATTGTGTTTGTTTGATTGGCTGTGTAGGATATGGCGTGCGCTAGCCGGATCAGGCTGAACGAGGGGTGGCGTGTGTGCGCACGTGTGTGTGTGTGCACGCGAGTGTGTGCGTGTATGTGCGCGAGTGTGGGGGTACGGTTGCGTGGCAGTCGCTCACTGTCAGTGGGGTAAGGATGCTATTGTGAAGACACTGACACAGGGGCTGTGTGACGGCCACAATTAATTGCGGGCGGACTAGCTCAGCGCCTTCGCAGTCCTGACCTTGTGTCTCTCCATCCGAGTGAAGTGGAACAAGACATGCTGAGCAGAGTCTCAAGCCCTCTCTCTCGCTGCATGTGTGTGTGTGTATATATATATATATATATATATATATATATATATATATATATATGCATATATGCATGTGTGTGTGTTCTGCCGTCAGCCCAGACCCTCATCACGCGGCGGAGCAAGCTGCCATCCTCACAGCCCCTGTCTGCCCCTATGTTTCCTTTTCTCTGGGACTTAACGCCAGGCTGTATGGAAATCTCCTTAACGGCGGAGCAGTGCTGGCAGGGGCCCAGGGGAGATGGGGGGGGCGGGTTAGCGAGACAGTTATTAAAATAGGCCGGTCAAACACCGCGGTGCTGGCCAGCCACGGCAAAGCTGGAGGATAAGAAAGCTGACAGGAGTTTTCACTCTAACTCCACAGGCAATAATCTCAACAATGGACAGGTTAAGAGGATGTGAGAGCACTACGACCAAAGGCTCCACCAATCAGAGCAGTCCCGTGTTGGGCTCTCGGCGTCAGTTGAGTCACGAATGTCCGGATCTCAGCGTGACTGCCTCGTGGGACCACGCGGCGAGTTCGCCATGAAAACAACTTAACGATCCATTTCATGTCCTGTACTGCTCAACGTGAATTTTCTTTTTCTCAAAATCTCAAATGTGTGCAGGTGGCAGGTGGGGAACGAGGCAATCTTAGAGGAAAAACAAGTTTATTTCAACACTTCTGGGCAAGACAGTGATACAATTACCATTCAGTAATAGCCAAACAGCTGAATACAGAATGTTCTAGAACGGTAATGGCCTCTATGTTCCGTTCTTTGCTTTGAAGCGAGTTTGGTAAGATATTTTGCAAGACATGAGAGGAAACCAGAATAGCTTTCACTAGCTCTGGCGCCTATAAATGTGTACGAGGAAAGGAAAAAAAAAAATGGGAAAGGGGGGAAAAAAAAAAAAAAAAAAATCAGAAGTTCAAAACCAAAAATTCTCATATCACACAGACCAGGATCCAATGACTCACAATGAAGACGCAGCAAGATGGCCAGATGGCCACGACTTCACCAAATCGCATTTGACTTATTTGACACCCTTCCTTGAGTCTTCCTTCTTTCCCTTCTTTTCTCTCTACGCTCTTCACTTCCCCTCTGATATCGACATACCTCATACTCAAGTCTCTCGCTACCTGGCTGTCCAAAATTCTTTAGACCATATCACATCAGGCCTGCATCGCCAAGTAATTCTCACTTTTCTCTCATCTCTCCACTGACCCCTCCACCACCCCACCCCTCCCATGTCCCCACAGTGTTTGCTCCTCAGCTGCAGATGTCCAGACAGGGAAAGCAGGTTAGATCTTCTGTTTCTCTGCACTATATCCACAATGAACAGATTGTAATGATTTCATGAGTTCATTTTTTTTTTTATTGTTTTCCAGCTAATCTTTAGACACAGTATTTAGTCAGCCAGCTTTTGTGGTCTTTACTAGAACATTCTAGAAGGGCAACGTTAATATGGATTGAGGATCTGTGTCGATTGGTTGTCAATAGATCAGTGAAGGACTGTGACCTCTCCCTCGGCTGTTTTTTTTTTTAGTTCACTATTCTACACTGTGTGTGGTGCCCGTCTGTGTGTCTAGTCCAGTGAACCAATGAAACAACAATTTTGCTCTTCATGTTACATGATGCTTTTCCATCCAACAAAAAACGCGTCGTCTAAATCTCACCTTTTCTCAGCCATGCTTGTGATATTTTTGTGTCATCCGTGGTTTCATTAACTGCACACCTCTTTTTCTAGTGAGCAGCCTTGGCGCAAAGCCTTCGCTTTTCATGTGCCAACAAAAACAAATCTCTTTTATTTAACAGATCCCTCAACTGACATAATGCAGGACGACCACAAAGTGATGGCTTTATTCATAAGATTAAGAATACAAATAACTTGCATACAGTTATCATGTGTGGATAAGAATCAAAGTCTCTAATTTACTAAATCATTAAGCTGCACATTCCCATATCCAAGACTTACTAAATTAATAAATAACTAAATAAATAAATGGGGAAAAAGAAAAAAAAAACCTCTAAAGGGGAGAACAGGAGACAAGAGGCGATTTACTATGCAGCTTATCTGGACAATAATCGCTTCATTATCAAGCTCAATAAAACTGAGCCCTGCTAATCTTCCTTCTCTATCTTGGCAATAAATGGAAGTAATACTCAAACACACACCTTGAGAAAGCTCGGTTGGAAGGGCATTAGTGCCAGTGATTAATGAACGTGGGCCCATCAGACTCCATGTCTCTGGATACAGTTCCAGAAACGCCGCGCGGAGTCATTCCGAGAAAGTGACTGATTAGCGCCAGAGAAATGGGCACAGATGGACTGACAAGGTGACACGCAGCTTACCGGCGCCTGCATTCCGTCGGCGGTTTAAACGGCTCGCAAAAATTTTGCTAATTTTGTGTTTCGCCCTTTTCATTCCCTCCCCTGGCACTGAATGAGATGCCCTGAGTGACTGTTAATGAATTAACAGGATGGGGGAGAGGAATCTCACATGCGTGTGTGTGTGTGTGTGTGTCTGTATGTGTTCCAAACCTTGTCTCCATGGCCCAGATGCTCGTTCTTGATGTCTGCGAGGGTCTTCCAGTTGGTAGAGCCTCCTCCTCCACCCCCCCTCATCTCCGTCATGGACTGGCCATCCAAGGCATGGCCCTCTTTGTCATACCTGCCAGGACACAAGCCACAGTCCTGTCTGAGCTCGATTCACACACGTTAGCATGTCTGCTGATCATTACATCAGCTGCAATTGCCTAAGTGAACATCAACCGCTCCAGTAACAGTGCTAAATGGCAGGTCAAACCCCTCATTCACGCTAAAAATACAACATCCTCCTTGGTCTACGGAACCCCCCCCCCCCCAAAAAAAAAAAAAAAACAGTCAACCAAATGAAAAAAAAATAAATAAAACATTCAACGATTCCAAGGAGGGTGAAAAATGCAAGCTTAAAAATAAAGAAAAAAAGGAAAAAGATGAAGAGAGAGAGGCCGTGGTGCTGGCTAGCTGTGAGAGGAATCATCAGTGGAGGTAGAGTGGAGTGAGATGGGGTCAGGGATGTGGCGGTGAAAACAGAAATCCATTTTCACAGACAGCTCACTGCCCTCCAGAGTGCCCGGCTCGAAGATACAGCCACCATGGAGAGGGGAGGGTCGTAACAACAACAATAAAAACACTGCTTGGGCTGGAATGTGGTATGTGAGGGATCAATAGCGTTTACTTAGCGACGGAGGTAAGGATGGAAATGCGAATCTTGTAGTCAGGGTCTGTTCGGGGAGCGGCGTCTAATTAAAAAAATATCCCTATTAATGGAGAGAATGTAGCCCTGACCCCTGGCACGGGCCCATTTTACCTCCTTGCTGAAAAATGGGTTTAATTCTCTCCCGTGGCACCACTATTCCTTCATGTCTGTGCTCTTCCTTACCATTTCTTACATATGAGAGGAAGACCCTAAAAATAGTGCTGGTAATGTTGCGAAAATGAATCACAACAGCAAAAAAAAAAAGAAGAAGAAAGAAAAAACAAGAACAAAAAAAAGAGCCTTCCCCTGTGTGGCTGGGTTTCTGAATACACTGAACACAATGGAAGTACCACAGAGAAAAAGGCGCAGTTTTAAGAGACTTTGGAGTTTAAGAGTACCTGCTTTCCTTTTCAAATGTTACGCATAAGCTACCAAGAGACATAAGTTGTAGCTTTACAAAGTCTTTACAAAGCGGTTTTAAAAGTTATGAATCGCGACTCTCTAAAGGAAAAATACTGCAGGGGGAACGGGTGACAGCGTGGTAAAGTATGAAGGCAGAGCTGACCGGGCAAGCTTCAGCGCGTGTGAGAGATGCGGAGAGTCATAGCACCCGGCAGCGGCATCGTACGGAGGCAGGACGGGGGGACAAATTGGAGCTGGCACGGGCTTTGAGGCGGTGGACTGACAGGAGAAGGCTTAACCCAGCATGTCTGAGGCAAACCTAACAGACTGAGGCAGACAAGAGAAAGGCGGGAGGGGGGGGGGGGGGCGGGAGACTGGATGCAGGATGGCTTGTCACATGTCAAACACAGCTACTATATGCTGTAACGGACTGAAGCAGCACCATGAAGGGACATGTGACATGACAGGGCGGGGAGGGTGTTGGCTGAATGGATGGGGTGGAGGGTGGACGATTCAGGGCCTGTGGCTCGAACGGATAATGCTGAATGGTGAGAGGCACGGAATCTTTTTTTTTTTTTTTTTTCTCCTTGCCGTTCTAAAGTGGTCAGCCTGCAGCCTGACCCATTTCTTACTAAAAAGGTTCACAGGCCTTAATTTATTCACCAGTTCCTCTTCCAGTCACGTCTGTTTATTTGCCAAAACACTCCAGAGGAGATTAACAAGGAAGTCTTGCAGCCCGAGATGACAGAAATATTGCATCATCCGACACGCACAACGATGGGTTCGTTTTGTAAAAGGGCACGTAAAAAAAGGAAAAAAAAAAAAAAAAAAAAAAAAAAGAGGTAAACAAGCAAATAAACATAAAAAGACATAACCACATATTGCAGAAACCTGCTAGTACTGACTCACAACATCTACGTTAAAGTGGCTAAAGAATTTCGGGACAGAGACGTGCATGGGAAAAGAGGAGAACAGGGCGACAGATGGAGGATTACGGGCGGAGGCAAGTGTCCAGTAGACAAGTTCCACGTAAGTGAGGAGATGGAGATGTGTGAGGAGGAAGCAGTTGTGAGTCAGGGAACACTAAAAGCAGGGAGGCGAGTAAGTGTGACCGCCAACCTCTGACTAAGTGAACAACGGTGAAAGAGTGCAAATGACAACAGCCCTGGACAAACGAGTGTGCCAAGGCACAAGCAGACATGACAGATAGTCTGACTGACAGCTAAGGCTGCTGTTCACTTGGTTTCCCAGATGTGCCCTGGACATGTGCTACCACCTACTGGACAAGATATGCAAAAAAAAAAAAAAAAAAAAAAGGGGGATATACTTCTCTCCAAACGAGGACGAGACAGCAATATTGAAACAAAACTCTAGTGGACACTCTAGACTGAGCCAAAGACAGAGATTCACTCGTTAAGAAAAAAAGGGCTTTTCGAAAAACCAATTAGAAAAGTGACAAATCTGAATAACTCAAATCCGAACAAGGGCGGAGACAGAACGTCGTTTAAACAAACAAAGGCCACAGCGAGTAAGAAAACAGATGAAGCGGACGACAAATTAACAGCTACAGTCATCTTGTCCTTGATATAATAGCAGGATTAATCACGAGGACAGATGCACGCTGCTGCAAGAATTTCGAGAAAACTAGAGAACTAAGACATATTTTAAAGACCATCATCAAAAACAAATGTTTTCTTCCGACGGAATTACACAAGACAACAATGGCTGTGAAACATATCGCTTCCTCCACAACAAACTAACATCCTTTCAGTTGGTGGAAATTCTTTGTTTTTTTTTTGTTTTTTTGAACGAATGACGCACTTAGCGCTGTCCGTGATACAGACCATTGTTCCTAACAGTGCGTTTAAGAGTGATGAATGGTAAGGGTCTATTGTTGTGATTAACCAACACACAGAAGAGTGGTAGACTCTTGAATCCATATGGCTCATTAGATGGAGATTAAAGAGAAACTCGGCACTTCTCCGAGCAGTACGGGGAGGGATTCGGAGTGGCATAAGCGATCGTCGCGAGTTCGAGTCGTCAGGTCTCATGAGAGTGTTCTCCACTAAATCCCTTGGGTTTGCGGCTTAACGGATCAAAGGAAAACATCTCCACTTTAAAAAAAAAAAAAAAAAAAAGATGGCGATTGAAAGCCTTGCTTCCATGGGTCTAGAAGTCTATTAATACCTCGATCATCACTGACAAATTATTTACATAAAGTGGCTTTTCCCCGCCCCCCCGTTCCTCAGCACGCTCCTCAGAAGAGTCTCAGATGCTGAGCTAATTTTTGTTTTTTCTTTTTTTAAAGACTGTGGTTTAATGGTTATAGATGTAAACCAGGTTAATAAATGCCTCCTGGAGTTTGATTGGTTTTCATCTTTGGCATGAGAGACTTGGCTGTTGGAATCACTGAAGATACTGGAGCTTTGGCCAATCATTAACCTGGGAACTGCTAATTGATAGATGCCAGCAAGCTCTTGAGTGGCACCCTGGCCGCTCAGAGAAAATGCCAGAACCACCAGTGAGGTGCTCTGAAACCGCACCAACATTAACTAGCTCGTTATCCCTGGCTCTCCATGTGAGAAAGAAAAAAAAAAAAAAAGGAAAAAAAAAAAAAAGTAGAGCGGAGACTCCTGCAGTTCAGCTCTAGTGGAGGACGAGGGGAGAGGAGCCAGCCTCTTCCCTTTAAGCTCTGAAAAACTCATTAAAGCACTGACAGTGAGCATGCATAACCTCAGCAAAGAGAGAGAGGCTCATATGAATTTCACAGATACATAGCTAAAGGAGCATTCTAGACGTCAGAGCTCCAGTGAAGAGCCAGAGCACATGCAGAGGTCAGCAAGTGTATGTGTGTGTGTGTGTGTGGTTGGGGGGGGGTTTACGCTAGCCCCTCCCTCAATCTCTCCTCATTCTCTGAGTTCTTTCACACCCTGTTGAGCATATTATGCAAATCGCTTCCGCTTAATAATTACCGCACAACTTTTAACTGAGCTTAAAGACTGTCTCTTCACTTTGTCCAAAAAAGGAAAAAAAAAAAAAAAAAAAAGAACCACACATACGGTGGGAGGGGAACAAAAAAAAAAAAAAAAGCTGGACGTATCAGAAAATACGAGCATGATTTTTATTCATGCTCTTTATTCTTCACAGTGTTGGTCTCATTTCCCAGAGGGACGCGACCTGTTACTGGGAGGTAAATAAATGAGGTATCTGACTGAGGCCAAATCGATCCGGGCCTTTTTAAAATAAAAGGAGATGTCTGCCTTCATCTGGGGCTGACGGCCTGGGCTGCCGGTTGTTAGCCTGGGCATGTGGTTCCGTAGGCAAGGGAGGGGCACGATCGATGCGTAGGTGAGCTGTGGCAAAGGTTAAACGAGGCCAGTGGCGTTCCTGTTCGCCCCACACTGACGTCAGACGCCCTCTCAGCTTCTTCGGCAAGACACACACGCGTGCATGCAGCATCGCCGCGCCCCCAACCCCACCTCCCATCTCACCCCATTAAAAGGTTTCGGCTGCTATATCAGCATGCAAATGAAACACCTCTTCAACCCCGACGTTTGGCGCAAACAAGGGGGGGGGTGTTTATTTCTGGACCTGATGAAAACGGCATGCCATCATTTGCTTGGGTTTTTTTTTTGTTTTTTTGGGGGGGTTTTTTGGTGATGAATAAAGGAGCTGGCAGGAGAAAGGGCCCGGAAAAAGATGAAAGAGTGAGTCATTACTGTTTTTCCATTCCTTTGCAGGAGAAGCCAATAAAAAGGGAATCTTCAAGGAGAGCAAGGGCCCAGAGCTCCTGCGAGAGAATGCACTGAGAGTATATCTGTGTGTGTGTGTGTGCCCTACCCTGTTCTGTTTTCTATTCAGTTAGTAAACACAAACAAACAAACAAATAAAAACTGCCTTTTTTGCTCCGGCTCTCAAATATTTGTCTATTTCTGCTGAACAGAAGCATACATACTTAATATGACAGTGGTATGTGTCATGTGAAACCTCTGGGGGGTGCTGGAAAAACTCCGCTAAGTATGAACAATGAGTTGATTTTCCTTTGACTGCTGGCTAAAGAGCGCTAGGCTTCTTCACAGGTACAACTAATCTTGATCTGGAGAGCTTGAGAACATTATCTTAGAGTTTGGGGGGGGGGTTGTATTTTTGTTTAGAGTGTCATTCTTTGCCTTCCTACACTTCTTGTCCTCATTCCAAGAAGTAGAACAAACCCCCAAAAAAGTGAAAAACATCATTAACCCTTACCATTACCATGCAACTCTAAACATTAACCAGACACAGTCCAATGCATGAGGAAAGTCAATCTGTATTCAGCATACTGTCATCTCTAATCAAGTTTAACTCCTGTTTTCCCCTCAGCGTATCATGCAGCTTTTTTTCTCTTTTTTTAATGTTGAGTATAAACTACCGAGTTCAGGACTTACCAGCCTTTGAGCTTATAGGCCTCAGGCATATCTGGGTTTATCATGACGGTGCTACTGAACAGAGTGGAAAGGGAACGACCCCCGAAATCAGACAGCTTCGCCCCCTTAATGGCCAGGATCGGCTGCCCAGTGGCATCGAAATTCTCCGCCTGTGGGGGTAGAGAGAGAGAGAGAGGGAGGGTGTTACGTTTTACCACTTGATTATGCGTACATAGTGCATTCAAGTATCACAGCAGGCTACAAGAGTCTCCTCTTCACGCAGGTGCCAGGTATTGGCAATTCTAATTGCCGTTTTACGCTCCGTTCATCTTCCGCTCGGCAGTCCTCCTGCCCAGATGAAGCGTATCTGGAGGGCAAAACAGAAAAAAGGCAACAGCATTCTGCCGCTCGTCAGAGTTAGAAGGATGGCGGCGGCCCAGGTCCTCGTCCCCATATGGCATTTGGAAAATAAACCGGGGGGGGGGGGGGGGGGGGGGAGCAGCTCCTTCATCACATCAGGCGGCTCTGTTTACACAGGGAGCGCAGGCCCATCAGCCATGATTAAACAAGAGGACAGCGGAGGAGCCCTTCCCCACAGGTCTCCTCTTAAAGAGAGACACACACACACACACACAATCAGAGCCTGATACACATCACATATAACACAACTCCAGACACGAGACAGAGCAGGAGGAGCAGGAGCACGGCTTCTCATTCCACTGGGCACAAGGGAAACAACCTGAAAAGGGACCTTCACGAGGGAATGTGAACGTTGTTTTTTTTTTTATTATGAGTGACTGTGCAAAGACACGTTCTTTGGATGTCAGTTGTAATGTTCTGTGCAGTTCGATGTATTTTGTATCAGTCCAAAAACTACATTATATTTCCTCAGAAACAGTACCATTAGGAGTCTGATAAAAAAAAATTTACTGAATTAGTTGAACTATAGATTTAGTAACAGTTCTTTCCCCTCTGTGCGTGTGTGTGTGTGTGTGTGTGTGTGTGTGCGCATGTGTAAGTCTTACCTCAGCTCCCCACATTGTGACCTGGATGACCCGTCCAGACATGTCCATTAGCTGAATGTTCCTCTTGGACACCTCGCGGCTGTTCTTCGTAGTGATCCGAGTCACGTCCTCGGCACTCTTACACACTCCGATCACATCTACACACATCACAGGAAACAGCTTTTACATCACAGACTGACCGGACACACACTTCAACCACAGAAAAAAACAAAGCTGTCTCAGCACAAATTTTAAAGTCAAAGCTAACTTGTCTGGTTAGACCATCCATACCAACGCAGGACTAGTCATGGTTTCATTAACCACGCCCCCCTCCAAGAATAAAGCACTATGTAGTTTCGTTCAGTCCACATATAATCTAATAAAATGCATCATAGTTTCATTATATTGAGGATACATACACCTGTCTCCATGGTAATGCTCTTATTGTCTGTTGGTTCAACTCATTTGGTGTAACTCATTTAGACGTGCTTAAGGGCGGTTTGTAAATCACCGGTGGCACCCCCAGTCAAAGTCTCCGTAAGAGAAACGACTTCTGTGACACTTGCTCTGTTATCATAATTACAACTACGCGTACCACCTCCTCATTTTTCCTTATGACGGAGCTCTCTCCTCTGCCTTCCCCTTGTGACAACGACGAGGAGCAAAGTCAATCTGTGCCACCGGCCATTACTGTCATCAGCATCATTAATAAAACATTTATCGCTGCTATTATAATTACCGCAACCTCCCAGGTCAGGGCTGCAGCCGCCTCCGACCCACACGCCCACGCGCACACAGTAGATGTAATTCTCGGCTGGCGATGGCCGCTTTACGGCTTTTGTTATTGTTATTAATTACTGTTATGGCACGGGCCCTCACCCACGATAGCATCTTTGTCCCGAGCTTCCAGGTCAGCGATGGAGACAAAGTCACACTGCAACATGGGCACATCCTGGCTGTCCTCGCACGGGATGATGGTGGACTCGCCGTTTAGGGTCATCTCGTAGTCGTTCTTCAAGGACGTGTACTGCTTGTTGGCAATCTTCAGCGTGCCTTTAGAGATGTAGTAGACCTGGAGAAACCAGACAAGAAGCGTTAGGAGTGCCAGAACCGAGGTCCCCACGGATGGGCAAATCCGCTCTGACTGGTCTGGACTGCAAAGACGATTTGGTTTTTAGAGAGGTCACAGCGAGGAAAGAGTGTTGCATTATTCATGGCGGAGTTGAGCAACATCTAGAGAAACGCCAATTTGATTTCCGTCGTGAAATACAGCCGCTAAGCGATATCATATTTGTTCTTATTTAATAGGCTATTTAATATTGTGCCTTGTTGTCATAGCCGCTGGTACTGAGGACGGATCAGGTTTTATTGGCAAAATAATTTAGAGTTGGAATATTACATCTGACGGGCTTTATTGTAATTTGCTCGCTGCTGCAGGTCTGTCTAAACAAACAAACAATAAACGGGTACTGAGGAAAGAATCAACATCCCTGCTCCTTCTGTCAACCTCAAGTACGTGTCCTCCTTACTTTGTCTAAACTAATGTTTCGCGGGCGATGTCACGATTTCTTCAACTTGTTTTCAGAAACTTTATGTCTGTACACGTTTGTAGCTGAAATATGCACAATGCATGCTAACAATCTGCAATTGTCCGTTTATGTATCTATGCCAGATGTAGTTAAACTGTAGCATAACACTACATCTTGACTGTAGTTTAAGATTACGGTATTTCATTTTTGTTGTGCTGCTGCAAAAACATTTAAGAACAATATCCAGATAGAGAATCACCCCTGGCTTACTGTAAGAGTATTGTCATGGCCTGTAAATTAAACAAAACAACAAAAAGAAAAATACACACAGGAGGAAAAGAAAAAAGAATGAGGATAAGGTGATGGACTCATACTTTGCCTTGCTCAATGAGGCTGTAGAATTTGTCCACCTCCTGATTAAAACCAGTCACTCTGATCTCTCCCTGGAATAAAAGCATAAATAACACTCCATTAAAAATGTGGAACACGGGAAACAAAAAGTGTATTAAAAACACTAAACCAATGGCCAATAAACCTATGGATTACTAATCCTCAAACACACTCACACTTTCATCCACGATTTCCATGGAGAAGAGTTTGCCATCGCCACGGGAGTTGCTCCAGGTACGAATTCCGCTCTTGTTGGTGACACGAGCACGGATGGTCCACCTATAGAAATGGTTTTTAACCACGTTTGTTATTGAAAACGTCATTCGCTGTATACCTAACTAGTGACATTTCCGTTTGGTTAAACAGCTGCAGACTGGTGTCTGTACTGACTTGGACTGGTACGGGTTGAGGCTGGCGATGGGCACCACTTTGGAGGAGCCTCCTGGAGTGCTGGGGGCAGTCACAGTCTTCTTCCCAAAGTCTCGACCAAAGCCTCTGCTCACAGAGCCTATTCATACAGAGACAGAGAGAGAGAGAGAGAGAGAAGAACTGACTGATTCCAGCATGCATGGAGTTGGAGACCTGGCTGGCTTTACCACAGTTAATTAGTCAACCACCAGGCAGAGTAGAATTTCTTGGAAAACACACAGATTCTAGAACAATCTCTGTGCCACCCTGAAGAGGGTACAGACGCTCTGTTTTCTTGGTATTTCATGAGATGCTGCATTGTGAGCACAAGGATTTCAAAATCCACACGTCCAAATCAAAAGCATAAAAACAGCAAGAGTCTACTTGTCTACCTTCTGATTAAAAGAACTCTGTCTAGGCCTCCCTGAAGCAACAAAACCAGATGAACATTTCATTTGTTTATCCAACCCTCAAAAAAAACAACAACAAAAAAAAAACCACACCACAAACCCTAAAGATTTCAGCCCTGTCAGGTTTTCCTCTTTGGACCGAACACAGTACGAGTCTCTGCGTCTGCATTTCCACTGCAAACCTTTTCAGACAAAAACCACCCTGTTTTAAATGTGGTTAATGAGTTGGTTTTTGAAAATGTAGTCCTGGTGTGATTTGTTCGAGGAGTGCAAAGAGAGGCAGCGCTATGGAGCAATTTTCATTCTGACAACTCAGAAACCCTTGCAGCCTCATGTAAGTGCTTTTCTTCCGGCAGAATCCCGTTAAACAGCTGGTTAGCAACGCCACCCATCTGCTTGTGTGATCCAGTCAAGAACAAAAAAAAAAACGCTGCAAAGCATTGCTTACAAAAACAAAACAAAAAACAAAAGACAAAAAAGAATGCCCAGGACCTTCATAGTTTAAAACAAGGCTATTTTATCCTATTTTTAGACATCACCGTTAAGAACATCGAGCATAAAAGATTTGGGTAAAGAAAATGTACTGAGCACTCCCAGCTACTGAGTGTGGATCTTAAGAGACCCATATACAATTAAAGGCGGAAAAAAAGGAAAGCGAACACCTAAGAAAAACAATTTAAATATTCTTTTACCCTCAGTTAAAACACGACACTTACAACCAACCTAATGCATAGCTGATATAATGGAGACATCTGTAATGAAGTCTAAATCGGACGTTTTTTAATTGCGATTAATCACGACTTCAGAGTTAATTACAGTTGTCTGTGCAGCTGTCTACTCTATCAGGTTCCAGAGTCCTCTCCGAGTCCAAAATACATGCATTTAATAAGCACTCTCAAACGCACAAATTTGTCAAACTGTCAACAGTATAAAATCTGCTGTTCCTCTTTAAATGTTATGATCATTTTTCTAACATTCCTGTCACAAAAAAAAAAAAAAAAAAAAAAAATCACTGTAATTTTCCTACTGCATAATAAAACAAAAGCTGCCACCTGGTGGCAAGCAGAGAAAGTGCAGTGACTGACCTATATTATGCAACTGATAGCCTATTTATATGGTACATGGATGTTTCACTGGATGTCTGGAAATGACTGAGAAGTGTCTGCTCACCATCCTTCCCATTCTGAGGCTGAAGTGGACGTACGGTGGGTGCAGGCGTCGTGGTTGTCTGCGGTGCCTTTGACTGTCCTGCAAGGAAGGCGAGATCGAGCAAAATTAAAGGCGTGTATCAAGTCATGCATGGCGTATGAGCCAGGATGAGGTGATAATTGCCACACGGTGTGGCTGGAGGAGAATGAATGAGCCGTTGCTGGCTACTCATATGCGCGCTTCAGCTCCATTCTTACCTTCCACATAGGGCGTGGGCTCTCCGATTTTCCCCGTCATCTCGTTGGCGGTTTTGACCACATCCACATCCAGGATAACCACCACACGGCTGCATCCCGGATCAGCCACCACGGAAAAAGAAAAAAAAAAAAAAGGAGAGAGAGAAAAAGTAATGCCATGTCAGTGCGACGCTACATTTGTCACTGATTTAAAAGGTCAAGCACATGTAAAACTGACATGTCCAAGGGGGAGGGCAATGCACACAGCAGACTAGCCAAGACTTCTTCAAACAATAATCAGAGACAAATCAGCAATCTTGCATGGGCAGAGGGGGAAAAAAACAAACAAAAAAAACAAACAAAAACAAAAGAACAGGGTCCCTGCTGAGGATTCCTCATTCCAGCTGCAGAAAACACTTCATATCCCCATGTTCCTGTGGCATGGTCCAGATAAAGCAGACACAGACGACACTGCCGTCCAGCTTTATGAGCTCACAGGACGGGAGATGAAGACAATTCATTAAGCTCTAACCCATCACGGGGTGAGGGGGGGATGTTTTCAGCCATTTGGTCTGTATTGGATGGGTCAGATGGCAAAATCTTTAACACATATTTACAGTAGCATTAGACTCCATTCCTTTTAACTGTATCGACATTCGGATTATGAATGTTTATTGAGCTGAAGGTGTTCTCTGTAAATTGCACACTCTTTTACATCAAACAGGAAAGTAGCGAAAAGAGTAGAAATTGTCCCTTCGGGGCATGCAAGCGCGAGACGGCTTGCTTTGCAGACTACAACCCAGGAAAATGGATTTCTCTCATTATGGAAAACATTGAGCCTGTGTCATGGCAGAAATACTGTGGAGAAATACTGCGCAGATGACAGATCACAATCTGCATGCATGCATACACACACACACTCATTTTCACCTGGACTCCTACGCTACAAGAGCCAAAATTTGAAACAACTGTTAATATCTAATTTGATGAGAATACATCTTGCTAAGAAACATACAGTTACTGTCACCCATACAGACAAGGAGAACTTTTCAATTTCGTGCCTTCAAAATGATAAGTCTTACCCATCAAGTGTAGCCAGTAATTTACTGCTTTCCATTCTTATTTATCTAGCAATATTATTCATGAGGTGCTTTCCTTTACTGGCCTCGACTTTGGCTTTTAACATCCGTCAACAGACTTTTAAATTCATATAGCATTATTTTTGCTTCAAATCCACGTAAAGGGTTCATTTTCTGATGACACATCAGGGTAGCATAATTCTCTCTACAACATGCCCAAGAGTGGCCCTGAGTATTAACTTAGTCTTTTAAATTACTCAAGACTGGACTTTGGTGCTTAAACCCCACCAAAAGAGGTTTTTTTTTTTTTAATAGAACTGTACCCACCATAGCCAAACTTCTTTGACTGGTTCTGTTAAGGGTTTGTCTTTATGCTGGTTCCTCTCAGTGTTTGAAATCTTACTGGCAATGGGCTTTAAGACTATTAAGACTATTAAGACATTAAGACTATTTCAGAGGCAGACTGTGGTCTTACTGGTCAAACTGGTCAAATAGTCACTCAGCCCTCGGTCCCATGCCAGAGACTGAGCTGATACTTAGGCAGGATCCATTTTGTGGAAACGTAACACATGGTTTACTGTGTACTGTGCTTCTGTTCTCACAGTTCATTTTCAGTAAGTGAAAAAATAAATAAATAAATAAATAAATAAAGGAGAGAGAAACATAAGGTGCAAATTTACCTGCTAACAGACAGCAACAGCTTTTACTTTGCCAAAGTGAAATTACCTGCTGAGATAAGAATTTTCAACTGACATTTACTGGCCCACCTGTTGTTTTAGCTTGTTAAATAAGCCTGCATGTGTTCCTTTTCTTAAGGCACTCAGAGACTCAGTGCAAACTATAATTCCTAAAATATCAATTTCCATGTGAATTTGTGAGCAGCATTAATTGTTGCTTGGTGGAACATTTTTTCGGTTTGCAAAGTGAGGCGAGTATTAAGTATCCTACCTTACAGTTAGATGAGAAAACACAAACCATTACACTAGCCTGGTTTGGCATCCAGGACCTATGTCTTTTCTTGGCCTTTCACACTGACGAAGAACATTATGCTCACACCACAATACATAACTATCATTTTCATCGTGTCTGTAACGTGTTACTGTCTAACACTATTCATACTGTTACAGAAACTGTGATTCCATCAATATCAACTTGCCGGCTGAAGCAGTTCCTCTCAGAACTGAAACGACATACGAATGAGATGGTGTATGAATTAAGAACCACTACGTCTGTCTCACTGTGTGACCGGCCACAGCAATTGAGAACGCGACATCGCCGGGAGGGGGGGGGGTGTTGTCACATAATAATGTCTGGGAACCAGCATGGTGGAGTAAAGCGCTTACCGTCCATCCTTGAGGACGTTGGTGACACTTCTCTTAATCAGGCAGACGGAGTTAGGAGCCAGCTGGTCCTGCTCAGCCAACGGGTTCAGCTGGGTCGACAGCATGAAGGCTGCAGGCAGAGCAAAGATGAATTACACCAGATATGCACCAAACTGTTTAAGCATTACACTACATATGATCATATCAAAGCCTACAGAGCCATCCTAAGGGAGTCCACATAGCACCCTGCCCCACACCCCAAAACTTTATCATATAATAAACGTGTTCCCCAAACGACCGCTTCAGCTCGATCTGCATGTAGAGCATGAGAAGATTAAGACACTCAGAAAAAGTGCCTTTTAGTGCTACCAACTTCCACATGACTTATTCATGAACTTGCATGTTATCAAGAATTCAGCACATTAAAAAAAAAAAAAACTGAGACTGATTTTGTTTTTCTTTTTTTTTTTTTTTTGATCATTTTAAATTCAATTCCCCATATCATCTGCATCTTCTCTACCTCCTGCTGGTATGTTCTCAGAATTTCCATGCGTGAGACATGTTGAACAGAAATCCCACTAGTTTTTTTCTTTTTTTTACTTATTTGTTCCAGTATCAGAGTTAAAGAGAGCAGATGGAGTGACTTGATATTAAAGATTTTCCTTTACCCTGAATAATTTAAAAAGTCAGCACAAGATAAGACTGATAGAGGATTATTAAACATAATGAGTTCCATCATGTGCTGCAGAACAGCAGAAGGTCTTAATACTTCATTAAAACATTAATGCATGCAACAGCTTTCTGCTTTTCCAACAATACTTACCATCACAAGTCACAACAACCGTCATCACTGTTCTGTGTTACTATACAGTTCGAAAATACGGTCTTAAGTCATAACAACGTGTTTGTGGAAACAGAAATAAAGTTCTGACGCATATAGATGCTTTTTCTTCTTTCATTACAATGACCCTAATAGGGAAAAAAAGAGAGGCCATAAGTTTGAAGATAAGATTTAATATCCGCATGTTACTCACAGGACATTGTATGTAGTCCATCGCTCATCATGACACGATATCGCGCTGGTCCGCTGCCTCCATCGATTTTACGAATGTTCTTAAACAAAATGGCAAGAGTACGTATCAATCAGGCTGTTTAATTTACATACTTCAGTCACACAAACGTTAAAAATGTTAAATATTAAATAAATGTTCAAATTCATCTTATGCTGTGATATAAATACTTTTTAAGTAAAAATCCCACCCAGTGCTCACAAAACAAGAGGTATTCCTTTGTGTTCACAGCAGTATCAGAATAAGGTTCGGTTAACGTTACTCCTTGCTTGTGTTCTTTATTGACAACTGATGCATCTCCTTATTTTCTGGACTAAATGCAAGTAAAAACCTGATCATGTTCAAAATTTCACTGTTGAGTTATCTCCAGTAAAAATCTTGACTACTGCTGGTTCAGGCTTAGCCTGTGTCCGGAAGACCGACCTGACGTAACAGAGCCAGGTGATACTATGTTACTTACCACTAACTGAAGCACTGGATTATTGACATCGTTGCCTTTGGCAAAAGCCTAAAAATCAAAACAAATAGACATTTCTGCATGTTGTATTGCTAAGAGTACAACGATGCTACACAAAATGCATTAACGTTAGCTGCAACAAAGTGCTGTTCATAACTGAGTGAAGCGAGGTTAGCCATCCTAATTTATGACGGCATATTTCAGTTGTTGAATATTTAAGGCAGCTGTAGAAAGAAATACAGGACAATTAACACTGAGATCATCAACTTTTTAGCCGCCAGCTAACGTTAGCTATTTCTACCCCAATTGCTGAACCATCACTGACAGTTCAGTGGGATGGCTAAGTTTGCAATCCCATAAGATAATGTTTGCTGTTTAAGGAGCTAATCACAACTACAATCAGTCAAACTATTTTATGAGTCAAAAAACACATACAAAATGGTAACTGGCTAACCTACACACGAACACAGCACTTCGGCGAACAATACACCTGCTTAAATTACCTATGAACCATAGGCCTGTCTTAAACCCTTACCTCTATCGCTCCCTCTGACAATTTAACAGTCATTTCTGCGCAGAATTAATTTTGTCACGACCTTTATTTTTTATTTATTGAAACTCAACGCGCTATCACGGTACTCTTCTCTACTTAGGTTCGTGGCGCCAACTTTGCTCTAAGCCCGCGAACATGCGCAACATAACCAACGTCATCCGCGGGTTGTATATCCTGTCTTGCGCACTGATTCGTGATCATGTATCAAGAGATACGATGGATAGAATGAGTTGAAATAACGGGTCAAGTTGTGGAATCGTTAAAAAAGGGGAAAGAAAGCAGTGCTGCGAACACAGAATAAAAAAACATGACGTAGTCTGCCACTCGCTCTTGGATCACTATTGAATAACATGTCAGGAATTCGTCATCCTCACATTAGAGCGACTGCTGCACCAACTCAGTGAAGTACGTAAAGAGGTACAAAACTGTGGACGAATGTATTATAGTAGGATTTTTTTCCTTTTACACCAAATTTATACATGAGTACACGTTGATAATTTGACAGGCAGAATTTTAGAATTTTTCTAGGACCTGAGTCTCTGACGCTAAATGGTTTAAAAGTTTATTCACAATTTCCATCATGCTCAAGTTAATGAAGACACTACAGAAAAACTCACATTTAAAATTTCCTTTAATCAAAAAAAGAAAGAAATTCACCAAAATGCTTTAAAAGGATTAGATAATCACATTTCAAACTGAAATGGGGAACATGTTTTTAATGACTGAATATAAAATAAAATCAACTGAATAAAGCAAAAGGTGAACCATTTAAAAATGAGCTGACATTTTCAGTGAAGTCCATCTGACATTCTGCTCAACGTAATCCTGCTGCGCCCGGACTGCTCATCTCAATTAGCCTATTTTCAACAGCCAGAGGTATAGTTCCTGATCGATTTAGGCTTTTTTTAAAAAGTGCCCCTACTTTGGGTTGGTGCCAAAAGAGTAATCATAATTCTTGTCGAATCCGAACCCCATTTTATCCTTGGTTGTTAAGCTCTTCATCAAGGCAGCTCTAACCACGACTGCCGCTCCTGGGTTGGGGTTGGTTATAACGCCAAGAAATAACGGTGTCTGCGTGGAATCGTCCATGAGGGCTAAGAAAAACGGTTGGTTGACGGTAAAGGAAGGGTTGGAACGGGAAATAGACACGCTGGTCGTAGCGGCAGCCTCGGCCCCCTCCTCGTTTATCTCCATGCTTGACTTGTGCTGTACACTGGAGACCAGCAGGGGGCTCTCAGCAATTCCAGCCAGGTTTGGACCAGAGAACAACTCTCCTAAGCCTGGAAGAAGAGAATAATTGTGACATCACTTTAAAAAAAAAAAAACTGAAGTGTTCACAATTATTAAAATGTGTGTGTGTGTGTGTGTGTGTGTGTACGGGTTAGAATAGGAGCCATTGCAATTTTATTTTTTAAGTGTCTGCATTACATTTGTTCAGAAGTTCTTCTCTTACCCATTTTGGTCATGACATCTTCCAGCTCCTCGCCAAAATCCAGTTTCAGCTTGGGGATTCGGACCTGCATGCTTATCTCTCGTGGGAAGCGACTGTAGAGATCTGAGATATTAAGTTTAGCTGCCATGGCTGACACATTGACCTGTCCAGATATGGGCAGAACCACCAGCAGGCTCTTGTCCCCTTTGAATGGTAACCGAGCAACCTGCAAAGGACAAGAGAAAAATGAATGAATGAATGAATGAACAGTGCAAGACAGAAGGTAACTGCAGCTGTATTTGGCTGCTTAATAAAGTTAGTGAAACTGATAATGTCCCATGAAATATCCTAATCAGACCTAATCAAACAAATTGCATAGTGCATATTACAGGAGGAAATGAACTGAGTTAATAATCTGTCAAAACAATGCTGGGTCAAAAAGGATTTAAAGATACTGGCCAACGAAAAAGGTTGTTTTCTGAAGAAAACAGAAGTGATCAGGAGAATACCTGAGCATCCAGCTCATTGTGGGTGAAAACACTGAGGGGGTGCTTTGGCCCAAGCATCATATCCACATTGACCACTTGTTTGTCATCAATGTGAAAAGGCTCAGTGGACGTGAAGCGGGGATCAAAGCGTGTCAGCCACTCTCCTGTAAGACAAAAAGAGTGCAAGGACCAGTAATGGAATAGACCAAGAGCAGTAATGATTATCCACTTCATCTGACAGACTCAACCGTCAGTTTACCTTTGTAGTGCACTGCGTTAATGAGCATGAGCTCTATGTTGGGCGGGAGACTGGATAGAAAGTCCACTATTTGGCCATTTGTAGCGTTTTCAACCCATTCATTCACCTCCTCCAGCCCCGTAAGTGTGGCTGGGTCAGATCCATACAGATCTACAGACTCCTTTATAAACTCCTCTTTTGCCTGAAAGCCTGACAAAGAAAACATGTTTTTTTAATCCTATATGTATCTCACATTGTCCACAAACTGAGAGTATACAGCATGATAAAATTAAGATCTTCGCATTGACTCTTGCATTTCAGAAACAAGTCATTGAATAGTCTTACCATATAGCCTATCATTTGCTTCAGTCTCACGGAGATCGGGCAACACTAAATCTTTTCTGAATAAAATGTTCAGTAATTCAATTTTATCCCCATGCCTCCCACCAAGGCGTAACTCACCTTGGCGCAGGTACATGCGAGTAGCAATCTGAAAAGTGCTTTTGCGAAACTGCTTGAGGAGATGGCTGAGGGACTTATGATAGCATGGAAGAGCATCAGCATGTAGGTGCTCAAAGAGAAGCTTTTCTGTCTCGTTTCGGGCTCCTGAGATTCACACAAGACAAAGGTGTCTCCCATCAGCACTTAAACTAAAACTCCACTTGTATCATCATTGCGCTATAGCTTGATATGGTCTATGAAGACATACAAACTTCCATAATTCACTCAAATAATACATTAAAAATAAATGACTTAGCTCTTTCACTTGAGACATAGGACAACAAAGCTATAGGGACAAGTTTCCTCAAAATCATTATGAAAATGTTGCTGACACACTAAAAATGTTGTCTTTTCTGTAGCACACCAGTCTAACGATAACCATTGATAGGATTCCACAGCCAATGAGACAACGTCATACCCAGGGCCAGCTGGGAGAGTGCCAGCGACAGGCTGAGGGGGGAGATGATCACGTTAGGCCGACCGGGACCGGTCTTCAGGTTCACCAAGAACTTCAGGCCCAGATTCATGATCCCACTGCCAATGGCCAGTTTAGACTCCAGCCTGGAAACGCCAGGTCCACAGACTCCATCCAGCCCCCCCTCTGAGGAGTCCTCTTCCTCCCCAGCAGAAGGCTCAGGAGTTGTTCCGTTTGCAGAAGGCTCCAGATCCTGAGAGAGAAAGGTGACTTGATTTAGTTATATGGATGGAAAGACTCAAAAAGGCAGAATGTAATTAAATGCGAGTTTCTGTGTAACGCATAATGAAAATGCCTGACCGTTATGGGTTTGCCTGGTATCAGGGGGATAAGAGGAACTAGAGGAATCTTTCCTTCTTCTGAGGCTTCATCCTGCTATTGGGAAAGAGCAGAGTAACTAGTTGTCGACCAGGACTGAAACATGTATGTTGAACATAACCAAAGTCTCATTTAGAAGCCTCTGAAATATTGTACAATGAATAAATGCCTACAGTCCATCCTTGTTTGCAGAGAAATAAGAGCAGGAGTGCAAGCAGATGTAAGTCCATGTCCGAGCAGCCGGCCTAAAATTCAAATATATGAAATACCATCAGCCATTCAAATACTCCTGGTGTACTGACCACACATAAAAAAGCTCAATGTTATTAGACATTGAATGCAACCTCCTCAGTTCAGTGAGAAACAAAAGAGCAAAACTGATGTTAATTACCATGTTAGGTGAAGTACTTTGTTTGTAGCACAGTATAAACTAGCATGCAAGTATGCGTTTAAATTCTCAGTATTGCAATTTTGCATAAACAGGCATCATTCCACAAAAAAAAACAACACAATGCAATTTAGATCTGGTGGTATACTATATTCTTTATATATTCATAGGTTGAATATTGAGACATTTAAGAAATGGAGATATATTAGTATTCTCACCCATTGGAGAGTTACATTATAACTTTAATTAATGTCCAGTCCAAAGACTTACAAAACACATCCTCCTAGCACTAACTAAATACACTGATAAAGGAAATATCTGCAAGACCACAAAAAAAGGGCAACATTCCTGAAAGTTATGGTGCTATAGTTCTTACAGCCAGTAGAGGGAAGCTCTATCAAATATAGAAAGGTACATTTATGGTGTTTCAAGAGATCACAAAACGAAAAGTTGCTGAAAACTGGAAAATAAAGGAAAGCATCCTTAAAATTTAACAGATTAGGCCTCCCTTGTCAACCCTTGTCAATGTTGAATGAAATGATCAACACAGCTTTTGAAAAGGCTAAAGGTCTTTCGGCTATTGCTTAAGTCTGGATCAAAAAAGGGCATGTAGCAGGGGAAAGCATGTGGAAAACCACTGGCTGTTCAAAAAAAGCATTATGTGCAAACTGAATAAACAATGTGGCACTAGAGATACAGCCAGTGGCCAGAGCCACAGTACTAGAATTATAATCCTCTAACAGTCCTAGTCTCTTCAAAAAATGTATGTTTGGGGAAAAAACAACAACAACAACAACAAAAAAACTTTTCAGTTAAAGCTAGACCACGTCTTTGTGCACTAAATAAATTTAAAGCAATCACGCAGAACCTAAAAACCCAAAACCAAATAAATCTTAGCTTAAACAAACACTCAAACTTTTGACAAACAGAATAAGCACCCACCGTTTCATACGCGTCTTAAGCAAAAGACAAACGCAAGCTGATCTCACCTTGTACAAACTACAGTTGGAAGTCCCTGTAGTAAAGTCCTAAATTGAGAGTGTGGCACACCGAATGAGCGATGGGAAAACGTCTCCCCTCTGAAGTTTGGCAGTGACTGAACATGCAGTTACTTTTCAACTTCCATTGATCAGCGCCTCATATAAGTCACTACTTGTTTTTAAATGTAAATATTGAGTCAGACCCGGGGGTCAAACATCACAGCCTAAGAGATGTGTGTGGGGGGTATGAGTGTTGCTAGAGCAGCAGTGACGTATAAAGAACTCAAAGCGATGAGAAGTTTTATTGTAGGCTGCTAAATAAAAACAGGATTACGGGAAGATGTGCGTTAAATAGTTATCAGACATCGCTCAGAGACGTTTGCAAGAAGCACTTTAGATGGACACATATGAAAACCACAGAGCTGCTATAAGGTTATGAAGCTTTATGGCTGATAGCCTGTGCATTAAAGCCAAGGCCCATTAAAAAGATCCAACATCACCACTTAGTCTGTAGAGAGCCTGCAACCGCTAACTCCTGATTGGGAGCAGCTGACAGGCATTAAACTGCAAACCTTTGGGAGGACTTTGCTCCGTGAGATATCTTAGTGTTCCTCATCTTCGGTGGCTCCCATTACAAAGAGTGAAACTCCCAAACAGCAAACTGATAAACACAGATCAGATGAACATGCTCAGATTATCGTAGCAAAATTGAACACCCAAAATTCAAATGTCCAAATGGTAACTGTGTATCTACTTCTTTATTCTCTGGCAAAGCAAGCATGTGATTTTACCCCATTGTTGACACTCAACTTGTTAAATGAACTCAGAGCTCTTTGGGATATGAAGACACACAACTGAAATGCTTATGATCAGGTGGTTATTTTACTTCAAAATAATTCTGGGAATGTTCACTTTAGATAGTTAGAACATGTAGAAAAGAGTCAAGAAAAAAAAAAAAGCAAAAACAAAAAATGTGGAAGTACAAAATGATTGATATCGTGCTGAACAATTCAAAGGGTAAATATTGAACTTGGTATATGAGAATGTGCTGTTAATGGGACCTTGGAGTCTACCACCCAGACTCGTAGTGTGGAATGTAGGGAAACATTGTATGTTAAGGTTCTACTGGAAGAACTAACCCTCTTGGTTTCTCTTTGAAATTTGCTTTTCTCCGGTTTAAAATGGCATCAGAAGTCTCCCCAAACTATACAAAGATCCTATTGCTACCAGTCTGGTTCCTGCAGTTCAAAGTCTCTGGTCCAGCACAAATCACACCCAACTTCAACTTACATAAGCACAATATAGAATAAGGGAATTACTGGTCAAATTAACATACATTAGTAAATCTGTTTCTCTGTAACATGTTACACATGTGAGCCTTAATTATCAGAATCTGGCAATTCTGTGATGTCACAATTAAAATGTAATGGAGCTTTTGTTTTCATTACCATATTTGCACTGTCAATCAGCAGTGGTTGGGAAGTCAGAATCAACTGCTGTTTTGTGTAAAGTTGTCTTTTTTTTTCTTTAAGGAGAAAACACAATCTCGGATTTACGACATTTTGTCAATACATTCTGCAAATTAGTCATAATTTGATTTGGCTTGGTCTTTCCATCGATTAAAAAGTAGATAAAGGAAAATAAGGCATCTGTAGATTATAAATTAGTTAGTTCATCAGTTAAATGTTTCATTAGTCTGTATAATACATAAAATTACCATACTTACAACAGTAATCAGGAGACTAAATTAAGATTTCAAAAGGTGATTAAGTTGATCAAACATAAGAAATCCTCTATCAGTGCGATCACACATCCCGAACAAAATACACATTTCCTAAAACTGGACTTCATCTTAAACTTACACTTCAGCATAGATTGTACGTTGTCCAATTCAAACGTTAGAATACCACCACACAGACCATCTACCTGACTTTGACCAAGCTCAACAGATGCAGTGATAGATCATCAGGATCATCTCAGAGTTCTCATCATTTTTTTCGTCCACTTTGACAAGGTTCACAGACTATATCAGCATGAGTAGTAACATAATTCATCATGTTAAACTGATACAACACGAGGGAGAGAAATTTTTTGTATTGGAAAAAAAAAACAAAAAACAATATACGACAACAAGAATATGGGAAACAGCGGACTAAGAAAAATGTAAATCATGAAATCTGCATAGATTTTGAGTGCCTCCTGGTATGTTTTGACATTTTATATCGGAGATGGAAAAGTAGGATCCACAACTCTCACAGTGTGTCTTTTTTTCTTTTTTTTTTGGTGTTTCTTGCGGTTGTACGTGGAAAGTGTAAACAGAACAGCAGAACCGTCTTCAGCGGTTCCTCTGATCCACTGATTTCTGAAGAACAAAATCTGACCTAGACAAGGATAGGAATCCTCTATACTTGATTTTGCTTTTTTTTTTAATAAAGAGCAACTAGTGCACATGTAAGTATTATAGATAAATTCTAAAAAAAAATAATAATAATAATGTAAAAGTTATAAATCTTTTCATTGTGTTATCACATATTGAAGTGATTGTGTGGTCATCAACTGCTATATTAAGTTTAGGTCACATATCAAAGATTGAGGAGCAAATTCCTCTATGTAGGAGTTTTATAGAACTACATCAGGTGTACTCTCCCATGTAGTAAATAATAATAATAATAAAAAAAAAAAAGAAGTTTTGAAGAATTTTCCACTTGCTTCATTGGCAAATGAAGTCTTGCTCCATTAATTGTTTGGAGGGTTTAGAAGTGGCACAAGTAACACTAGTACACATTATGAAAGAAAAATAAAAACTCATCACAGAATCTGGCAATATTTTTTGTTCTTTTTAAGAACTTGTCTATGCCAGGAGTCTGATGGCGCCGTTTTCAGAGCCGAGGAGAAGGAGCCTCTTGGTGGGTAGAACAGCCAGGCTGGTGAGGGTCCCACGGAAGTTCTCAGAGCTCAGTTTCGTGCAACTGGCCGGGTTGGCGGAGATGTCCATCATCGAGTAGACCCCAATCTTGTTTCCCACCGTGCCCGCTACAATCTGGGCAGCGTACAGGTCAAAGGTGTGGATGGGATCGGACGGAGTTCTGTACTGGTGAAGATGCTTGTGCTCCAGTTCTTTCCACACAGTCATCGTGTGGTCAGAGGATGAACTTATCAACAGGTTCCCCTCAGCCGCCTGCAAAAAGTTCAAATGCGTACTGTGAATCGCGACAGAACACACTGCTCTCTCACTCTCACTCATCTCTTTCTCTCCCTCTGACAAACACAGACACATACAGAAACACACTCACACAACATCTGTGTTTGTTGGTTTTGGAACCAATTGAAAGGTTTCTGGGTTTCCAGGGAAATGTGTCTCATTCAACAGTTTCCTGATCGAACAATCAATAAATATGACAGCAATGAAGAGTCTAGGTCATTTGTAAGAACCAGAGAGCCTCAGTAGAAGTCTTTCTGTTGAGTAACCTGTGTTCATATTTGCCTGAACCTGGGCCTCCAGTGGCAGAGACTGAATCCTTGACCCTGTAAATCAGGGTTAAATAAAGTTTGTTCAGCTCCAGTTCTTTGTTGACTGCTTCTGAACAAACCAACTGGGTCCAACCTTTTACTCAATTCACAAGTGCTGCTTTATGCTGAATTTATCAAGTGAAAAATAAACTGTTTAATTTAGGTTTTATCTCCTTTAACATCTGACCAGCAAATGGATAACAAATGGGGGAAAAAACTAATTTTGTAATATGCAAAGATTAGGGAGGTGGTTTAGGTGTCCTAGGGTATTCACTGGTGGAAATGTAATTTTTTTTTTCGTGTTGTGTGTTCAGTCAGGTACAGAGACAAACTGACAACCACTCATAGCAGAGAAAACAAGGTGAGTCAGTGAAGAGTGTACCTGAGCTGCCGTGAAGAATTACACTGCAAGAACCCAGCAGATCAGATTCTGACTGATAACCTTTACACAGTAACAGTTTAATCCAGTTTCAGTTATGTGAGTCAAATCCTTTTGCACGCCCCCACTTAGATGTGTGACGCCACATGCTAACAGCAACAACACATGAACAGAACGCACCCTTCTCTGACTTTTTTTTTTTTTTTTTTTTACTCAACATGCAGATTGACACATACCCATTAAGACATGAACAATTACTGTTCACCAAGTACTATTTTGTTAGGTTTTATAGCAATATTGGATAAGCCCTGCTGACACCCCCCCCCCCCTCCATTGTAAACCACAGTGAAACTAGATCAACCTGTTTAATGGATTCTAGAGAAACAGTTTGTTTAAAAGCTGTCCTGACAATCACTAATACAACAGATTCTCATTGGCCACTGAGTTATTAACCATTCTAAAAGAAAAACAAAGTAAAATTAAGCAATTTCCCAGTGTTACGTTGCACAAGTTGTACATAAAAACAAAATCATTTTTTTAAATCATCCTCTCATTGCATGTAGTAACTTTAATATAGTCGGACTGTGGTATCAACTGTCCTGCCAGAGGTAGGGCCTAGACTGAAAAAAAAAATGTGGTTAATTATACTATAGTGGGTAGGAAGCAGAGTTTCTTGAAAACATTCTTGAAAGACTGCTTTAATAGGTACCTTGTTTGTCAACTTTTTCTTTTCATTTATTTAAAAAAAACAGGTTTTATCATTGCTTATTTTGTTAAAAGCTATAAAAAATATATTGGCCATTTCTGCTTATATCTTACATATTATCTTCAGTATGTCATTAAAGGATGAGTGTTACACAAAACTTTACAACACCCAGCTGAAATTAACCAAATTTAGTTAAATATTCATAAAGAAAACAGAATCCTCAGCAGTAGTACTGCTGATTAATATAACAGCTCCACACTTCTACCCAAAAGTTGTTGACTAAAAGACTACCTGTTCAGCAATATTTAACCATAATTGCTACTCCTTGCCAGTACAAGTCTACGAAAAAATGTTTTTGCAATGTTCAAGGGTAACAAACATGTGAAACGAAAATATATGTGCTACATGAACACACTCTCACACAAGCCTGCATAAACACACAAACATACTCCCACACACACGCACCTTCATTTGCAGAATATCTCCCTCGTGGGCATGCCAGCCCCGTAGCACTAAGCCCGTCCGTGCATCCAGGAGCATGATAAACCCGGAGGAGAAGCCAGCGGCCACAGTGCGCCCCCCAGGGCTGATGGCCAGGCAGCGGATCAGGCCTGCATTTATGTTGCTGTTGGCCAACCGGAACTCATGCTAAGGACAGAATGGGGTTTATTTATACGAACAAGAACCACAGGGAGACACAGAAAGCACTGTAAATCCACTCTGCTGAAAAGAGCTTGTCAGTCAACAGTGACTGGAAGCCTACTGGTAAGATGGTGAAGATTTTGACTAACTCAAGGTTAAATGAGATACAGATAACAAGAGTAGTTCTGTGATTTTTCTTTTTTTTCTTTTTTTTTTTTAAACTGTTATTCCAGTCTGGGTTTGACGATACCTGTAGCCCTGGCTGTCGTGGGTCTATGAAGCGGAGAACAGAGTCGGCACTGCCAAACACAACACTGTAATGTGGGGCAGGCATGGTGCTGACCGCTGTAATTGGGTTTTTCCCATCCAGAGCATCATAGGAACGGATCTGCTTTCCTGGGAACGTGATCGGAATCAAATGTTAAATAAAAGACAACCAACTCAAATCTACATGTCAAATCTAAAACCCTTTCTCCCCTTCAAATAAACAAATATCTATATATATATATATATTCATATACATTCGTATATGTCTATATATACACACAAATAAACATACATCTACATATATTTGCATATATACATAAATTAACATATAAATGTATTTAAATAGGAATATATTTGAATATATAAATAAAAATTAATCTATAATTCTATTTAAAGTATTGCACAAACATTATATTTAAAAATGTGCAACTGTACTTGTTATCATAATTTCAAAATTTGTAAAATACCACTGGACTACTGTCAGATTTCAGCGAGAGATATCAAAATATCACTGTCAGACATCTAATTTTTTTTTTTTAATATAGGGGTCTTATTTGTTTACCTGTAAACTGGTCCCACAGCTGCACTGTTCCATCACAGCTCACTACCTGCTGCAGCGCCTCCAGCTGGCCCACATAAAACACAGACTTACGATGGTTCACATATGTGAGTCGGGGCTCCACCTCCCTCGTGCCGTCACCACGGTTATAAAGCGACCACAGTTTCACTGTTTTGTCCTTGCTTCCTGACAGGAAGTAGTCCTCACCTGCCAGCGGGGCCAGGCATTTGGCTGTGCCAGAGTGCCCCAGAAAGCTTTGCAGGCGGATCTGGTGGAAGTGGAAGTGGGAGTGCTGGTTGAGGCCGATTTCATACTGCCAGTAAGCCAACCAGTTTCCCTGCAGGGATCGCTCGCTGCGCGGTAGCTCCTGTTTCAGTGCACTGTCTTCTGGAGTAGGGCCCAGCACCCATGAGGAAGAGGAGAGGGAGAAAGAGGGACCTGCAGAGGCGGAGGTAAACGTAGAGGTGGCTATGCTAGTGGGAGGAGCATGAGTAGGGTGAGAACGTCCCCAGGTCTCCAGTGAAGTCAAATTTGGACTTCCGCCTGACTCTGTGTCTCGTGCTACTTGGATGCGGTTGCCAACCAGGTGGCTACCGAACGTGCTTGACTCGGGCAGAACATCGCCGCCTAGTGGAGTGGATGTGGAGGAGGGAGCAGGGAAGGGGCTGCGGCCAAGCTGGCGACCCATGCCTGGTGAGTGGCCCACAGAGGAGGTGGAAGGGTCATTTCTGTCCCCTGCGGAGGGGTTGGGCTCAGGGCTGACTGGGCTTACTCTCTCATGGTATGACTGAGCAAGCCCCCAAACAAGTTCATGGTTGGGAACCAGTTTGCGTATAGCAGAATCACCTAGTGGAGTCAAGGTGAAGTGTGTTAGATGAAGGGGAAAAAAAATACATCAAGGAGAACAAAATGAATTTAGTTTTTAGAGTTTTAGAATTAAGAATTTAAACCTCTAGGAAGTACAACTTAAATCTCATACCAATAAGACAATAGAAGGGAATGTAGGAGGCGTAAGCCATTTCGGGGTTGAAAACAGCCTGTAGTTCCTCCAGAACCCCTAGCTCACAGGTAATCTCTGTTCCCTCAGGCGTAAAAACATCTAGGTATGTACAGTCTCCAACCACCCTGCGAGGTGCACTGTTTACCTGCACATTAAAAGGATAATGCTTCAAATCATTCATGAGACGTGAGGCTGAACAACCTCAATGTTTTATATATGCACGTTTTACAAATTACTTTTGTCTTAGCTGAGGTTATAGAGTGGATGAAATTTAAGAAAATAAATAAATAAATGCACATTACATCCGTCAGTGAAACCTGTCTGAATTTACCTGATTCTGCAGGCTGTGCAACAGGGAGAAAACCTGGAAAAACCTTTGCAAGGTGTCCGCCATATGCTGCTGTACCATCTCCCTCCCGATGCGAAGGCATATCAAAGCCATGAGGCTCAGAGTCTTAAGAGACACCGCAGAACGGGTCTGCTCTCCACTGGGAAAGCTACGAACAGAGGAACAAGCCGATTAGTGAAACCCACGTCAGCAGCACGTGGGGCTGTTGGAGCATCAAAGTTCTTATTTTAATTAGATAGAGCAGAGTAGGGAGTAATTTTTGTCAAGGTCTGTAACACTCGAAGATTGCAGAAATTTGGCCATGATGTGAAGATGAAGAAAAGTGAAATACTTAGATGAGAAGCTTTACCCCATCTTAGAAGAGGTCAGTAGGTCTAGCAATGGTAGGAGCACATCCTGATTGATCTTCATCAGCATGTCCATTAGAGTAGTGTCCGACAGGAACACTATAATCTTCTGCATTAGCACCACTGCCCCGAGCAGACCTGCCTCTTTACGCGTATTCAGACGGCAGGACGATGGAGGAGAGACCTGAGAGATGCGAGGATGGATAAAGTAGACACTGTTAGATCAATTATATTTGGGGGCACATCCAATCCATCAAACAAACAAACAACCACCAGCAGAAAGACACTAACCGACTTACACAGTTCTCTTTTGCCTTACTGGTCGATTTTTCAGTATCCCAGACCAGATTTGTGAATAATATTTTTGAAATTAAAGACATAGATAATTTTACAGTTAACTCAATAACTCAAAACAGCAGCAGTTTCATCAGATTCTGTTTATGTAAACTGCCCCAACTGCCTAACTACTTATATTAAAAAAATAATCCAGTTCACTTGTTCAAAGGTTTATTTGATCCTAAATCAGTCATTAAATGGATTTAAATAGATGTCTATCCAGAGTCTTAACAAGACGCAATTCTGATCTAAATGAAAAAGTCCTACCAGGTAACCAATGTAAGGCAAGTACTGATAGGTCAGAACAGGCTCTCCGTAAAGGTGAGCTATGTAGATAAGACAGTCCAGAACTGGCCGTGCTGTCTGGTCTCCGACAACTGGTTTCTTCTCGTACACACTTCCAACACTCTCCAGGCTGCTCTCCTCAGTCGCAGACGGCACAAACTGGTGTTTATCTGGGCCTTATGTAAGACACAGAATCACATTAATACATGTGTCACACCACACGTGCAAAATAACAATCAATCAGCGATGGTATAGCATTAGAAATCAAAGCCATCTGTGCGGGCTCTGATGAATACAAAGCAAAATTAAGTCATTGATGAACTATAGAACCATTTTGCTGTGATTACTGTAATTATAGTACTATTATTTAAACAGCACTTACCAACATAGCACGTTGTAAGCAGACGCAGCAGGTTTCTAGCTATATACCGAGATGTTACTGTAGGTCCAAGTTTTGCTGACAGCCATCTAACAGTCTTGCAAACAGTGTCTTCAGAAACAAAAAGCAATTTAACAAAGTCATTCACACTAAGGCAAAAAGATGAACTACTCCCCTGACGTCCCCGCGATTAGATTGTTCACACCATTATCTCTGTCCAAACAAATGGTGTTATCTTTAAAATTATTACAATGTCTTCTCAGAGTTATGATAAGGGGGGACTTAAAACCCAAGATATAGACTCTTTTGCTAAAATACATCTTATAGACAAAAAACTGTGCTCTTATTCTTGTGACAAAACTTTCCATACCCATAATCATGCCCAAAATGCAATATCAGGTCTACATAGCGACATTACATCAGTCAGACCTACCTAACAGAATCTTGTGCTCCTTCTCAGCTGAGTTCTCTGAGGGATCATGCTCATCTTTCTCTGCTTCCCCTTGCTCAATTCCATTTAAGAAATCCCCTTCAAGCGTGGTCACAGTGGCCTCTGACTCCTCTGTGCAGCCAGACAGAGTAAGCTCAAGACTTGGGGCTCTGTGCACTGTGCTCTCCTTGTTCTCCACAGTTTCTTCCTCATCCTCCAGTTCCCCTCCATCTTCACCATCACTGGCCTGCTTTAGGTCCTGGCTGCTGTCAGCAGACCTTAAACTAGCCCGGTCCTTGGTTGAGTCTCCATCTCCAATAGAAACTTCACTGGCACTGCTCTTGTCACTCAGTTTCCCGACACTGAGAGATTCCTGGTCTTGGTCTTTGCTTGCTGAGTTTTGGTTCTGTTGCTTCCCAACTCCAGATGTTCCATTGTTCACATAGAAACCACTCTGGAAGTCCTCGGCATCAGACAGAAACACTTGGTCATTAAGACTGATACCTGAAGAGTAATCCAGTAGTCCTGGTTCAGCAACAACCCCCACACCTCCACTACCACCACCACCACCTCCTCCAACCTTACCACTTGTTGTCACCGAAGACGGTCCACCATTTCCACACTCAAAGTCCTCTTCCTCTTCTCCCAAGCCGCTGGTACCACCCCTTAGGACTTTGAGGCCCTCCCATTCAGACCCTGTGCCTGTGTTGCAGCTCTCGAAGCCAGTGATGACTTGTAGCACGTGTGGTAAAAGGCTGGAGAGGAAAGCCTGTAAGCCAAGCCGTACAATAAGCTGCAAGACAAAGCAGTCTGTGTAGAGGTAGAAACGTCCACGAAGGCAGCAGGGGTTTTCATACACATTGACTAGGGGCTTAAGTAAGTATTTAGAGGCATTGCGTGGCCCAAGGACTCTGGAGATTGGTTCAAACAGGTACCAGGCAGCGTACACCGCAGTGGTCTCATCTCGCATTAAAGCAAGTACAAAAGGTAGAAGAATCTCCAGCCCTTCCATGGTGATGTCATCCTGCAAAAGTGTCTCTAGTTGCTGCCACAAATGGAAAATGATGTCACGACCCTGAATGCTGCTAATGGACTCCATCTTAGAGTGGTAACAGAAAATAAAGCGATGCAGTGTAGGGAAATATGCTGGAAATGGAAAAGGAGAAAGGGTGGTACTCAGCAGTTGCCAAGGACTTGGAGGCGGAAGGCCCTCGTATATTGGGTCGTATTTGAAAATTAATGGTGGAGGGAGGCCGTGCACTGTTGTTATATCTGATGTAGTAGAGGAGTGCTTGTGGAACCGAAGGAGGGTCTCTAGAGCGTGGTGGAGTGGTAGTGGAATATCACGGAAATTGGCAGAGCAAAGCTTCATAACTGTCTGAAAGCGGTCATTTAGAGGCGCACCTAGTTTTACACCACGCATTTTAGAGGAGATAAAAATCTCCGCAATGAGGATTCCCAAGGCTTGCATGTCTCTCTGAAAGAGATCTGTGAAAGATAGAGTTGCTCTTTGTAATGCTCCTGATTCTTTACTGTCCTTGTCACTTGACGCTGTTTGCTGAATTTCAGCATGTAAGCCCTTCACCAAGAAGTTATTAAGCTTCTCCAGTTCTTCCAGTGGTTGTAACAGAAAGAATCCATCTGGCAAGTTTATCTTGAAGTGCTCTGTGGAGGAAGTACTAAGACTACCTTCACCATGTTTTTTGTTGGCAGGGCCTCCTCTCTGTAGCATGGAATTTCTTATTCCTGGTCCCAGGGCATTTGCAGCACTAACAGATCCTTCACCTGGGAAAGATCCAGAGGATGGCGACACAGTTAAAGTTGGGTGCTCCCCACTGGTCTTCCCTCCTGCAGTGCTAGCTGTGGGCAATGGGATAGAGGAGGATATTGTGGCTGGAACCACATTAGAAGCACCTAATGAGTCCAAAGCCTCCATGCCCTGCTCAAGTTCTTCATCCCTGTCAAGCACTGTCCAGCCACTAGATTCACATCCAGTTGCCTCCTGAACCATTCCATCCACACCTTCCATTATAGCTTCAAGTGGTGGACTTTGCCAAGAGGACACGCTCATAGGACCCACGGACGGGGGCTCAGGTGGGGAATACTGATATGGTGCAAGCCGGGGCGGATGGGGCTGGTCAAAGAGTTGAACCACTCCATAGCTGGTTAAATGGGTGTGGTTATCCACCAAGTGTAAGCACACATTCTTTGCCTTAATAGCTTCTTTACCTGAAAGCTTATAGCCAAATGTCAAGTCAATCCAGTGGTGTAGCTGCTGAGACACCTCACGGCTCTCTAGGAGGCGCCTATGCGCTGCCACAAAATCCTCATAGGAGTTACACCAAGAGGGTATATCCAGGTCAGGCATGTCTGGGTGAATAGAGCGAAATATGGAAGGATCTGTGTAGAATTCTGGTATGCATTCATCTGGAGTCCAACTCTGAATGCGTTCCATGCTAGCTGGGTATTCATTAGGTTCCCACTGGGAACGAACGTGGCTACATAGTACAGATTTTGGAGTTTGTCTAGCCTTGTAGACATAATAGGTGATGTCAGACAACACGTCCGAGATATGATGCGGAACATGGAGGTGATCTGACGGCCCTGACCCACCAGCACCAACAGGTCCACTGAGGTCTGCTGCAAAATTGTTTCCCGCACCTCCATTAGCAACTGCAAGAGCCTCTTTGGTCATTTCATATGTGAAATCCAGTTGTTTGTCACCTTTATTCAGACGAAACTTGGACTTTTTGAGATCACGGAACCTCCCATACGGCACGGTGAAGTCCACCACCCAGGGTAAAACTGGGTGATAGTTGGGGTCTCCTTCCCGTCTTCCAGCCAAACGGTTTAATTCCATCAGGTAGCGAAAGTTACTAACTCGACCATGAACCCAGTCCAAAACCAGACACTTGAGCTCACTGCGACAATCCTTGCAAAGTGGTCCGTTGTGGTCTCTGCTAATACCTGAAATGTCTTTCCCTCTAATACTTCTTGGCACTTGTTCCCCTGTCATGTTACTCACTACTGCTCTGTCCTCCCCTAAATCCTCATAATGAGCCAGATTGACCTTCAGGCGACTGCAGAGCTGTTCATCCACTGCTACATCCTGCAAGGAGAGCTCTCCACAAGATAGTCCTGATTCCTGACATGCGTGCATTGCTGTCAGGAGCTGGTACAGAATGAACAATACTTTGGCATTGCTGTTGGCAAGCTTAGCTGGGCTGTAGGTAACAATGTCATGAAGAGAGTACTGCGTGTACGGGAGAACAACATACAACACTTCCCCTGATTCCAGCAAACATTCAGCAGGCACCACATTTGGACAGAGACTATCCATGTTCTGTTTGGGAGCTGAGTTGATGGGTGGGAAAGTGCTTTCTTTCTCTTTATCCCTGGCTGGGGAAAGGGATGGTGATGCTCGGTCAGTGGACATGAAAGTGGTGCCAAAGAGCTTCTGCAAGGCGTGGCGAACAGCATCAAGAGCTAGCACCGGTGTTTGTTCTATGGCCCCTGCATAAGGCTGTACATATTTAAGGTAAGCCTCATGCCAAAGATTCCTGTAACAAAATCATAAGTGAGCTTGAAAACGAACAGAAACTTGATATAAAACAGTTGAAATTGCTTTTTCTGCCCTATCAATTATATATTTTCTTACATCCATGCTCCAAAAATAATGTGTTATTTCAGTACATTTAGGTAGCAAGAAACAATTTACACAAACTAAAAAATAAGCTGTAGACAACCATAGTAGAGTCACAGGACAACTGAAAATGTTTTGCAATTACATGTGTTCCAATGAAAACTTACAATATGCTTACTGCAGTCATCATTATCACTTTAAACCTTCAGACAGTTACCAGTCTTTTCCCTGTTATGTCTAAAATTTCTCTTCAGCACCTTCTAATAAATGTCTGTTTAATTTAACCTTTCTATGACTTAACAAACCAGAGAATCACCAAAATTTAGGATAACCTTTTGAGTTTGGGCTATTAAATTTCCATACCTAAAAATCCAGGGTAACTATGATTCTTAGAACACTGCAATGCTTATGGAACAATGTACACATTCAAATAAAAGTCTTGGCAGGAAGACCTTATTTAAAGCCAGCTAAGAGTACAACCAAATAAACTAATCATTCGTCAAACTCTGACAGTGTACTGTGTTTCAACCAAGATCTGCACAAAATGCCTTACCTGTTATTGCACTGAGATACAACCTGCATCATTCTCATGAAGGAGGCCTGGGACAGTCCCTCCCCTGGGCTCCCGGACTCTCTAGCCAGATGGTATGCCAACCTGTTTTTCCTCAAACCCTGGATGCATACACGAGTCCAACCAGGAGGCAACTTAACCTGAGAGCGCTGAAGGAACGTCCGAATTTCTCCCTCGCCGACACCATCATATCTTGCACAGCGAGTAACTTTCCTCTCTCTCAGCCCCATCAGCCACCGGGTTGGGACTAGGGCTACCACTTCATGAGGTCGTGGTCCAGCTCCAGTCTGTCGCTGGTCTATTCCCAGGTCCCTCTCCAAAGCTAATGTTAGCCACTCCATGGCACCTTTTCAGGCTTTGACTAAAGTGACTCACGGTCAAGATCCAGAGGTTTCACTCGACCCTTTCATGAGAGGAACCTTAAGGTTCTCTTACACCCCCATGGGAGGTTGGATGGCAATTCGGCAAAGGTTCAATTTGCAATCATCCACTTTTTCTGAAAACACATATGAAAACACAAACAAACTGTTGTTAATGTTCACTTCTGCCACCATCACATGGTGTTTGCAGAATGAAAATAATACAATTCCGTTCTGACGCACCTCAGTTTATTAATTACAACATAAAGACGTCGTAATCTGAACGCTGCGAGCAAAAGCAACAAGACATTCTTAACTAAATGTAGAAAGGATAGCTTTGAATAACTGACCATCTTGATAAAGCTTTAACTAAGGTAACAGAACTAGTGTGCCTGCGGCTAAAACGTTATATAATCAACTGACATGCACCACGTGAATCAGGAGGGAGAAAGAACAAAAATAGTAACAATGTTTCTATAACTCAATGGCGCTCGAAGGGAACAACTGCAACTCGTTAGAACTCAACATCATATCAACACATAGACTGACCTATGCGTAACTTCAAAACCACCTATTGGCCACACGACTGAAAAAGCATCCGAAGATGGGGGGAATAAGGAAGTTTTCAGCCAAGTGAAGCGTGACAACTGTCTTTAATAGGCTTTACTGGCTAAGAGTGGTGACAGTAAACAAATCATACTTCTGACAATGATACATGATATATGTCTTGAGCAGGTTAAACAGATAACATGATTGACAGACGTAACCAATGTTATTGTACAACAATTCACTAAGAGCTCAACACGAATGAATAACATCTAAGGTATAGTTAGAAAAAAAAACTAACTAGCTAACTTGCTAGCTAGGAGTTCTCTCTAGCGTTATCTTTGGTCTTTGCACAGAACAGTTACTCACTCAACGCCAACCTCCATGTTTTTCAGGATGCATAAATGTATAAAAATGAATCCAAATACGGAGATCCCGCACTGAAAGTAAAAGCGCATAAAACTGATCAGGAAAGGACTTCAGGGAAAGGGAAGTCAACTGTATTTTGTTCTGATGGCAGCCATGATGCTATGTCAGGAAACTCACGTGACTTACACCGCTCTACGTGCGCAAGAGGATGCAAGTTTGTGCAGGTTATAAGATCTTGCTAACAAAGTGACTGGTCAAAGTCCGAACATATCACGTAGTAATATCTACATATATATTAGACATCAGTGATTTTACGCGCGCGTATACTGTTCCCCAAACGGGAAATTTATTTCCTATCATGTGACAAAATCAAAATTGTTTGAGAAAATCTGTGAATTTTGTCGACAATGTTTTCCGAGGAGACTTTTTTGATATCCTGAGGCAGTTTTTACGTCCAGTTATATTTAACAGTTTCGCTTTCATAAAACTGTTGAATAGTTCTGCGACAAAGAAGGATGGCAGTAATAACGTCGACAACAACAAGAACAACAAAAAGATGAACAAGGACAACAACAACAATAACAACAACAACAATTAAAGATATATAATAATAATAATAATAATAATAATAATAATAATGGTAATAATAATAAAAATAAAAATAATAATAATAACAACACAAGTACTGTTTTTTCAATGATTGCGGATGTTCACTGAGCAAGTTTACGCCTTCTGCTTGAGCGTTAGAATTTCTTGTGCCTGTGCGCTAGGGGAAAAAAATAGGCCTTTCACGCACTAACCATTTCATTCATTAAATAAGCTACACATTCACGACGGAGTCTGGGGTCACTGTTTTGCATAACGTAAATTATTCCAGTATGTGTTATGAGAATGAAATCTATAACACGGAAATATAAAATATATGTTAAATGCTGATGGATGCGTATTTAACACATTCTCTGTCCTGTTTAAGCATGCAGAAAGCGAACTAAGTAGTCTGCACTGTTTGGCTACTCTTTAACCAAGAGAGGGCACCAGATTACGGAATATACACGTTCTCTTAACTGTCCGTTCAATGGAATTGGAATCCCAGGATTGCTAAGAAATGTGATTTCCTTGATCGGTACAGGCAAATCCTATGAGTGCATTTTTGCCAATTTTTCACGTGTTTTGTGCAAGTGTTTGTGTTGGCACTTGTTTTGTGCGTCCTATTAAAGAATATTTTACTTCTTTATTTTGATTTCCAGACTGTAACCACTTAATATTCATTCACACTGATGATTGGGAAAGAAAAACTGATGATTAAGAGAGAAATTGCTATGACACAAGCATCCAAACCCTCACCCAACCCTTCAATCCCCCGAAAAAGCCTATTTTTCCGATGTGCAATAGTACCGTCACTGGCAATTTTATCTCTGAAATTAGGCAATATGCTGATCCGAAGAAGACTGTGAAAATGCACTCATTGAAAGTGTGTGCGTGTAAGAGCATAACGCTGTAAGCTGAGCAAACACGTTTGATTGTGTAATTAACATCACAATCCTTCTTCCAAACTCTAAAGATCTCTCTCTCTCTCTCTCTCTGCCTCTTTCTCTCGCTCCGTCTCTCCCCCACCCTGTATAAGGACTTGTCCAACCGCGCTAGTTTCTCTCGCAAGTTTTCTTTGCAGTTGATGTGAAAGATGTCACCCTTACTGAGAGTCCTGTGGAACTTGAAAGATGGCTTAATTATTTTCCTGACACCTTTAGTATTTCTCCCTTTGCCACTGGTCATCGGCACATCGGTATGTAAATTTTGATTTGATTTGATCTGTCTTAACTGAAAGAATGCTACAATCAGTTTGGTGCCTTATAGCGGATTCAGTCCCTACCACTGAGACATCGTAAGCTGTATTAAAGGTTTTTAAAATCTTGAGTATAACACAGTTTCCATTACTAAACATCTTATTATTGAAACAAACATATGCAGAAACCTACTTCATGGAGCGTTTTGGGTTTTTTTTTTTTGTTTTTTTTACCTCTGCACCTGTTTTATATCTTAAACATGAGATCTGTTGTAGAGTGTTGTAATTTACATGGGAATGTGACGATGCCCTGGCGTTGGCGTGTTGTCGTGTAACCATGGTTCAGGCTTCACACATGTTGTTTTAACCTTTTAACCAGTTGTTTTATGTCAGTGCGCAATCGTGGGAAATGTATGTTTAAACCCTTTCATTGTCCTTAAACCAGTATTATCTAGAAAGCTGAGAGTTGGGACAGTTAGAAGTCGGATTTACGATACACACTGTCTGAAAACCTTTATGGTTATCAATACATGTCTTGACATACCATGAAGATCAAACTTTACTCCAAACACAGCTAGTAATGTTTACAATCGCGTTGCAGCATGCTATTTTCCTCTTCTCCAAGAATTCCATTAAAAAGGGATTTCTCAAAATTCATTCCTGGACCAGTTATGCAGTTTTATTGTCTGTGAAACTTTTTTTTTTTTTTTTTAGTATTTTCTTTCAAAAATGCCTCTTCTTCCTTTTTTCTGTGCTGAGTTTTGTTGAGATTTTATGACTATGTTCTGTTGTCCCATACCAGGAGGCCAACTGTGCGTATGTGATTGCTCTGATGGCTGTGTATTGGTGCACAGAGGCCCTTCCACTGGCTATCACAGCCTTACTACCTGTTATTCTCTTCCCCCTGTTTGGGATCATGCCGTCCAAAGAGGTACGCACCCCACTCTACAGAATGCTGTAAAAAAGAAAACAAAACCCTCTTTGGGTCATTATTGATCGATGTTGGGGAAAACACGTGCGTGAGACACTGCACTTTGAACGGTTTGGAGTTGTCAACGTTTTATATTTAATCTTTTATAAATGATCCTTAGGACATAAATTAATTATTCCCTAAACATAGTATGACTCTTGCTCCTGTTTGGCCCTCGTCCACCCCACCTCTCCCATTTATTCATTGATTTGGGTGGATTTCCATTATTGGTTTTGAAAAACAGATGATTGGATTTTCTGTTTATCACATGACAAATAAACAGTGGGTTAAAAATTACAGCTGTTTGAGGTGCTGTGATAGGTTTAATCCTAGAAACAAACCACTGAACAAAGTTCTGCAGTGAGTCGGGTCTGCAGGCTTTTAGTGTATACTTGCTTACTAAACATAGTGCTTTACTATATACAAGTCTTTACAATAGATTGCCTTACTGGGTCTTATAACGCCATAGGAATACGACTACCCATTGAACAGCTACAGACACACTCACAAATGCTTTCAAATGAGCACATGTTTGTCCACAAAAATGCTCAATATGTTCACATTTTAGTTATTTGAAACTGTATGTCTCTTATAAACCAACTTACAGTTTTTAATTTATTAATTTTTGCAGTTCCCTTTTAGACAAGTACTAAAAAGAAGTTCATTTAACCCAGTGAAAAAATGTAGTAAAAAATATGATGTGGATGTTTGCATTACAGTGCGTACAGCTGCAACTGAACAGTTAAAAAATAGTCAAATTAACAATATAACAGATTAAAATTAGTAGAGGGAAAATAATAGATGCACTTTTAAAGGTCTGTATTATTCCATTCTCTTGATGTACCAAGGTGTGCATGCAGTATCTGAAGGACACCAACATGCTGTTTGTGGGTGGACTCATGTTTGCTGTGGCGGTAGAACACTGGAACTTACACAAGCGAATAGCTCTCAGGGTTTTGCTAATGGTTGGTGTGCGGCCAGCTCTGTGAGTATCTGCGCTAGTCAGACTTTGGTCACGTAAGGCCACACATATGGAAAAATAAATGCTGATAAACCGCACAAATCGAGTAATACACAGCCTTTGATGTTACTTTGACCCAAGCCTGAGTGTACACATTGCGTTACTTGACCTTACATCTCATTTTCCCCGATGCGTTTTCCCTTCAAAATCAACCCTTTTGTGATAATGTGCGTGTGCTTCATCTGCGTGGCTCTCAGACCGGTGCTCCTCTCTGTTCTGACCACAGCCTCATGCTCGGCTTTATGGGAGTGACTGCTTTTCTGTCCATGTGGATCAGTAACACTGCCACCACTGCCATGATGGTACCAATTGTTCAGGCTGTGCTGGAACAGCTGAACAGTGATGAGGCAGAGATTCCTGAGATCCACAGCAAGGAGGACAAGAGTCAAACACCAGAGGCCGAGTACACCTCGCAGTCAGGCAATGAAAAAGAGGCCCAAGGTAAACAGTGAGACCACATACCGTACCTTCCGTGAAGAACATGAATGGGAGTCAGGCTGGGAGATGTGTCGCTCAACTTTAAATGTATTTCAGATGTGTTAGAGATGAGATTTTTCTGAGCGCCATAGTTCTTCACGTCTGTCCCTTAAGCTTCTCTCTTCTCTCCCTGTCTCTCTCTCTCGCTCTCTCTCGCGCCCCCTCTCTCCCTGTCTCTGTTTCTCTCTCCCTAGTGGTGGTGAACGGCTTAGATGTCTCTGTGGAGGCTGCGAGATGCCAGGAAGCTCAGGAGAAAAGGCAGATCTGTAAGGGATTGACTCTGTGTGTGTGCTACGCTGCCAGCATTGGAGGGACGGCTACTCTCACAGGCACTGGGCCCAACCTGGTCCTCAAAGGTCAAATGAGCCAGTGGGTATTATTCAAAGGAAGAAAATAATGTCATACAAATCCACACAGCTTTGATTATTTCAACAGGACTTGTATAAATAGCTGTTTGTTTTTACTATTTTCTTTCTTTCTTTCTTTATTGCATAGGTTGTTTCCTGAAAACGATGATGTCATTAACTTTGCCTCTTGGTTTGGCTTCGCCTTTCCGAACATGATCATCATGTTGGCACTGTCTTGGCTCTGGCTTCAGTTCGTTTTCATGGGATTCAAGTGAGTATTCCGCTTGTGTTTCTTTTTCTTTTTTTTCTCCCACCAAATCTCTCATTCCTCATATTCCTACATCACACACCTCAAACACATTCTTTTTTTTTTTTTTTTACCCCAGCCTCAGGAAGACTTGGGGTTGCGGTTCGATAAAGACAGAGAAGGACCTAGCCGCTTACAACGTGATCCGGGAGCAGCATCGTCTGCTGGGGCCCATGTGCTTTGGAGAGCTGAGTGTCTTGGCCCTCTTTGTTCTGCTTGTGGTCTTGTGGTTCACCAGAGACCCTGGTTTCATGGCGGGCTGGGCTACATATATATTCAACTCAAATGAAGAGTATGTCTTAAACCCCTGCTGTTTTGTGGTACATTTCTCCAAACTGTAGACCAAGCAAAAATTACAGACAGCATGTTCTATGACTAAGCAAAATTTAAATGAAAATTAGGGCAATAAAACTAACCCCAGTGTATACAACGTCTTGTATTGACTTTATCTGATCACAGATATGGGGGATAGAAAGAAAAATATGACGATTTTTAGGATTTTAATTGTCAATTCTCACACCTTTAGGTATGTGACAGATGCCACAGTGGCGGTTTTTATTGCTGTTCTCCTTTTCATATTGCCTTCCAAACCACCAAAACTCTGTCTCTGGCATCGTCAGAGTGTAGATTTAGGTAAGATACACGTTTAATGCTCAACTGGGCATTTAATGAAAAATTTTCTTTGATGAAAAATAATATGTGTACACACCAAGTATTACATCAGTATCAGCTTTACAGACTGCTCCGATTGCCGGCGTGTGTCATAATAATTTCCAACTTTTTGTCTGCAACAGAGCCCCAGCCTCCTGCTGCCAAAACACCAGCTCTACTCACCTGGAAGGTTACTCACAAGAAAATGCCATGGAACGTAGTGCTGCTATTAGGGGGAGGTTTTGCTTTGGCCAAAGGAAGTGAGGTAGAGTTAACAGCACTTCATTCATCAAATCAGAGCATGACAACATTTGTGTTCAATTGACACTCACCCTACATGTTTTGTGTGCATGTGTATGTGCGTGTGTGCGCACGCACGTGCATATGTGTGTGTGTGTGTGTGTGTGTGTGTTTGTGTGTGTGTGTGTGTGTGTAGGACTCAGGTCTGTCTGAATGGCTGGGTAACCAGCTGACACCCTTGCACACCATCCCACCCTGGGCCATAGCCATTATTTTATGCCTCCTCATCGCCACATTTACCGAGTGTACGAGCAACGTGGCGACTGCCACACTCTTCCTTCCTGTCCTCGCCTCCATGGTAAGACTTACGTCAAAACTTCCACGCTCGAATGATTATGCAATACAAGTAGGTCCTATATGTTTATTTTTTGTTGCACCTGTTGACTTTATCCAGAGCCGAATAAGGTCAGATTCCTTCCTTATCTTAAAACAACGTCCAGTTTACAAATGTTATCCAGTACACATCAATAAAGGATGCTTGCAGTTCACTGATGTTAGACATTCCCCTGTCTGTTTCCTAAGTGAGTTCTCTGCTTGCCAATGAGAGACAGGCATTGAAACACCGCCCGGTACTAAATTGCCCTAGATTCACAAACTAGACTGTCCATTCAGTCAGGCTAAATTTCAATGAATTCCCCTTTTCAAGGGCCTCTACCCCTCATGTGCCAAGCTCTCAAACACAACAATTCAGTTTCCCTCCCTCCCTCTCTCTCTCTCTCTCTCTCTCTCTGTTCACTGATACTCCAGCCATCCCATTCAGATACTTACAAGTTGCAGCATTTCCCCTACCATTCCTTTACCAATAGGACTCCACAATGGGACTTTGAAAGTGGAAAGCAGGAGAATTGAGGAGAAGATCTATCAGTCAAAACTAAGAATGGGGGAGCAGGCAGGAGAGTGCAGAGAACAACAGGGAAAGAGGGAGAAAAAAAAGCTGAGGAGAAAAAGTGAAGAGTGAGGAGAAAAAAAGAGAATATTTTCTTTTTACATACCTTTGGAGAACATTGGTAAAACTGTAAAGTCATATAATCACTTATATAATTGTTTTTTAAATAAAAGACAATAGCCAATTGTAGTTTTACAGCTTATTTCTATCCCTTTATCTTTAAAGCAGTGCCTGCCAATTTGAACGTATCGTAAACATATATAACAAGTTGTTTAGCAAGATAACCTTGGACAGTTGAACACTGAAGAAAACTTGGTTGTGTTTCCGCTGATAATGGCACCAAAAAAAAAAAGGAAAAGAAAAGTAGTCGTACCTGTACTTATTGGGAAGTAACAAATTGTAAAAACACATGAGAAGAGTGAAATCCATGACGTGTCAGCTACTTTTAAAAAACATTTTATCGACTTTTGTGGGTTTTTTGCCACAGCTGTGAAAGGGCAACATCCACGCAGATGTGAGTCAGTCTAGCTTTGTCACCGTCAAGAATTACAACTTAATTACGTTTGGAACTCCAAGAACAAGTGTTTAGATCCATGGGTTACGATTCAGCTGCATGACATGAAAGAATTAGAAATGTTGAAATGACCTAAAGCCCACTGACAGACAAATTCAAGCCCTATGTGTTTTCTGTGTGTTCCAGTCGCAGTCCATTGGAGTCAACCCCCTTTATATCATGGTGCCTTGTACTCTTAGTACTTCGTTTGCTTTCATGCTTCCTGTGGCAACACCTCCCAATGCCATTGTGTTCTCCTATGGCTACCTCAAGGTTTCAGACATGGTGAGTCTCCTGGCAATTCAGTTTGTAGTTTTGTTCAGAAAATAGTCAAAGAAGAGGATTAAATTTTGGGCATTACTGTCCAAATCCACATGAAAAATTCTGGGGTTTTCATTGTTGTTATTTTTGTGTTCTCTCTCTCTCTCTCTCCCTTGCCAAACTACTACTAATCAAGATGGTGTCAAGTATTGTGTTAATGGTACAAAGTCTTCTAAGTCTAACTGTTAGATAACTATATTGCAGTTTAGCCTAATTTGCAAGTCCTTATCAAAATGTGTGCATGTATGTTTCTCTGTGTGTGTGCGTGCGTGTGTGTGTGTGTGTGTGTGTGTGCGCGTGCGTGTGTGTGCATGTGCATGTGTGTGTGTGTGTGTGCGTGCATGCTTGCATGTGTGTGTGTGCGTGTGTGTTTTAAGAGCCATTTGACTATACAGTGTCCTTTTCTCTCCCAGGCAAAGACTGGCATTATGATGAATATCATAGGAATTTTGTGCATTTCTCTGGCCATCAACACCTGGGGGAGAGCCATGTTCCACCTGGACACTTTCCCTTCGTGGGCTAACCGCACTGGAGTGTGAGGGACTGACAACCAAACCCTCTGGAAACGCACAGTTCACTGCACTCTTTTTTCCTGCTTTGTGGGCCTCAGCAGAAAGAAGCTGCAGCACTGAAAAAAAGACAAACACCATAGTTTGCAGGCTATAGCCTTGTGTGAATTTAGGCCTTTTAGCCCAGAATACTGAGGGCCAGATTTACTGAGCAATATCAGCCTTTGATGTTTAAATAGTGTGTCATTCAGCATTGATTTATGTTTTATTTATTTCAGCTGATCTTGAAATCTAAAAGTATATATATATATATATGTATATATATATATATATATATATACTTTTAGATTTTCAGATGTTAGACGCATTTGCAGTGGTCGATCCTAACTAAATCTGGCCCTGTGTGTTGCCTGAAATGTGTCAAAAATTCAAATATGCAGTGAATAATTCACTCTCTCAGTCATTTACCACGTAGCAATAAGGACTGAGGTATCACCTAGCTGATCATGAGTAACCGTGATAGTATCATAAAAATGTTTCAAACTGTAACAAGTTATTTCAGTTCAAAGGACAACGCTGGTCTTGATAGGAACATAAAAGGGAGATTAGCAGTTTTTTATTCCTACTTAGATTCATAAGATATGGTTTTATTGTTGTTGGATTGTAGGGATTTGTGTTAACACAACAGAATGAAACAAACAGAGGTAGTTTTTGTTGTCAGCTGTGCTAGTGAAAAAACACTCCATTCATGTAATCTTTGTTGCTACAAGCACCAAAAGAAAAATGGAAGTTCATTAAGAGCTACTTCTGTGGGTTTTTTTCCCTGTAGGGCTGAAATACACGACAAAAAAAAAACCCTTGGCTGTACAAATAGCATAGTGATCAAGAAAATGTTCAAAGTTTGAATGTGCTTAAGCAGATGATCTGACACTACCAAACATGCCTCATTGATTTATGTTTCAAATTTAAATGAAATTTAAATGTGTGACCAAAAGGTCATGTTGTGCAGAGGTATTATGCTCCTGTCAGGATTTTTACGTGTGAGACAGCTGACTGTTCAATGATAATGGTTTTATTTTACAGGATTGTAAAATGTTTATGTTTTACTGGATTCAGCTTTAACTGCAGGCAATCTGTTTATGAGTTTTGCATGTCTTTTTTTCTTCTTTTTTTTTTAAATTTTGTTTCTTAAAGTTGTGGCCATTGACTGAATTTTAAGGGTTGTAATGTAACAGTGAACTTCATGCACAAGTGAATTCAACTCATTTTCGGGATCTGATTTACTTCTTATTGATTTAAAAACTAGGAGACCAGAAAAAATAAAACCATACATAGCTAGCAGCTGGACAAATGTTGTATTTTCCAAAACAAGAATATTTTCCCCTTTTTTTCTGGTTACTTATCAGGTACAAATCAGTACACATTGTAAACCTGATTGCTTTACAATGTTTTACAAGTCCTTTTACAGTCATGAATGCCAGTTCACCTGTTGGCCTTGTACACTTGACAATATATTCAATGAATGGCATGTCTATACCAAGTCCAGTTCCTTCCAACGAATAAATACTGAGGTTAACATGGGGCCATATTACTTAAAATTACATAGAATAGTATGTTACTCCGGGAAAAGGTTTGGAAAGGAAAATTCTTCATACGTACAGGGAGCTGGATTTGGACTCTCATTAACTTCAAAGGGATCTGAACAGCTCAGCCCTGAAATGTGAGGTCAAGTTGCTTTTTGGGGCTCACAGCATGTTTAAATTTGGCACCAGCATCAGTAATATGAACGGTACATCGTTTCCTGTAAATACAGGCTAACAACCTATTCTTATATGAAGTCAGAACGAGGCATGCACTGTGTATATATCCCTGAAAGAAAAGTCTGTAATATAACAACATAGCTGCCCTTTTTTGTTTGGGTTTTTTTTTCTTTTTTCTTTCCTTTTCTCTTTTTGCCAACATGGTGAGCTGGCACATTTCCGTCGTTGGAAATGACAAAACCATTCACATAAAGGCATCAGTGTTCTAACCAACTCCGAACACACAGAGACAGAGACGGTGAAGCAGAATAAGGAGGGAAGCCGATACTTCTGTCTCAACCTTACATGACAAATGTGCTTTGTCCAACTGCATTAAGATCCAGATAGCGATAAGAGCGTTATTATCTTTTGTTTCATTGCTCGGCCGAACCAGTGTGGGAAAGGATAGGCCCCCGGCGTTTGCATTTGTCATTACCAGTATGCAGTTGGTTACAAGATATTAAATAAACCTTTACCCATATATTGAATTCGCGATTCAGAAAGAGGCACGTTTGGCTACTACTTCCTCTAATATTGTTTCTAGTTTTACGATCTTAAAATCACATCCACTCACTATGAAGTAAAACTGAGACAGCTGTGCATCGCAGCCGTGCAAAATGATCATTTCCATGATCTGACTGCAGTCTTGTGCTTCACAGACATCTCATGGTGTGGTCCAGGCAAAAGACGACACATCCCAACCATGAGTTTAAGGTTTTCTGCCCTGTACCCATAATGGCGAGATTGTAGTCTGTTACCTCACCCTGTCCATGTCTGAGGATTTTTCACAAAGATGCAGACACCTAAATAGCTTCTCTTGTGTTGTCACAGTTTCTACCATTTCGACAATCGACATTTAGGAAGTGTAGTAATGCTAACTATCCACTGACTAGAGCTAGGAAGGAAATTTGTGTGAAAATGACACTAACAATTTTAAAGGTCAAAGTGTATGCGTCAACCATGTAAAAGACAGAGAGAGAGAGAGAGAGAGAAACAGAGAGAAGTATGTCACAAAAAAGTGTATTACATAAAAAAGAAATATACATAAAACTCCTCCACGCCCTGTCCTTCGGCCACAGAATCCAGTATTTCTATTGAGGCAATTAAAAAACTAGACGCTGAGACGAGTAAGCAGTTAATGAGCGGTTGGGTGTGCAACGCTACGGTGATCACTATGATCTGAGGTCTCGGGAGAAAAATAAAACCGATTTAATTACAGTGGCCTACTCTTTCTTTACTGCCTTACAAACACCTACTCATTATCCAATTGAAACAAGTACATGTACATCGCAGCCTCTATTATTGGCTCTACATATATTTGAGTATCCAAAAAGAAAGTAAGCGTAATGTTCTCTTTGCTGGGGTTGCAGAAAAAAACGAGTCATTTCAGTACCAGTCCTTGAGATGAACCCAAAGCTATTTAACCCTGTTTGCTCTCCACATGGAATGTACTTCGGCCAGGACTCTATTCTACTGCCTCTCCACATAGCGAAGGAACTGTTCAATTAAGAAAGTACAAAAACCCAATAAAAGCTACAAAAAAAGTAATTAGAACAATGTGGTGCATTCTTACACTTTGATGAGAATAAGACAGGGCTATACACTTTCTTTTTAACTTCAAAAAAAGGCAAATGATGTATTGAACATAATGAAACACTCTCTCTCTCTCACACACACACACACACACACACACACACACAAACAAACAAACAAACGGCATGAATGTACATCATAAATGTATTTTTTCTACGTAATCTTAAGTGCGTACCTTCTTCATTAAAAATGTTCCTCTGTGCTTGTCAGATTAGAACGAAAGATTCACCATGATGAAATTTACTTTTTAAATATTTGTATGTAAACCCAAATTAGCCCTTAAATATGGTTTAAAAGAAAAAGTGGCTGGATTGTTCTCTAAGGCTGAATCTGCTGCTGGGTAGGTATAAAAGTTGAAGTGTTTCGTCACGATTCAAGGCACGCGGCAGATGCTTTTAAAAAATTTTCGGTGCTCAGTCAGCCTTGTCCCTGGGACATGTAAATAGCTCCATCTTGTGGTTATATTGAGGAGAAACAGTTTGTGGATGAGTTTCTCCCATTCAACGCCGATTGCATCATTCAAAATCACAAGGAACTCACAGGTGCAAATACACAACTGAGGCTATTCATGTATTTACATTTAATATACCCAAATCATTTAAGACAAGTCGAACGAAGAGACAGAGAGAGGGAGAAAGAGAGGGAGAAAGAGAGAGAGAGAATGAAGACACACTAAGATTCTGTCTCTTTTTGTGTTTTGACAACCATAGCAACAGTCAAACTCATGAATGATTCAACTGACTTCTAATTTGATGAAATTAAATTATAAAACATTAAATGACTGATCATTGTGGCCAAGTTCGCCTACTAATGTATTTTTCAAATAAAAAGTTGACGTCTACAGAATCTTTGTTCCTCTTTTTTTCCGGGGATTTTACAGACAAAGCAATAAAAGTGGTAAAAGTAACATTTAAAATACTAACTTTAAAAAAACGTACTACTGCAGCACCAAGTGTAAAATTGGTATTTATGGTGATTAGCAACTATAAGCTAAAACTGAAAACTGAAGACTAATGAATGATTACAGCAATTAAAGAACAGTAATTATAGTTTGCCCTATTAACTGCTTGCTAATGTAGCTATCTGGTAATTGACATTTTCTTTAAAAACACTTAGTAACAAATAGTGCATAGAATGTCTGTGCTTAAATATGCATAAAACTTGGAAAATCTCAAAAACAAAAACAAAAAAAAATGAAAAGAAAGGAAAGTATGTAGAACAGAGTTGAGTCTCTAAGAAGACAGAGGTTACTGGCTTTCCCCCCGGAGTCTCTGATGTCCGGTGAACAGACTGGCAAAGTGTCCAGTGGGAAAACCCCAAACCTGTAATCAGACCCAGGGCCTTGGTGTCTTTGAAATGGGCCTTAACCCTCTAGGGTCTGAGGCCTATCAGCCACTTTTGAGCAAGTCTGACATGCCTTGACATTTTTATATATTTCACCTATCTAAAAAACATTGGTCCCAAAGTGTTACATACGCTTATATTCAGCACAAACACAGCACCAATAATCTGAGATTAAGAAATTCATTAATCTATTTTTTGTTTAAATCAACATACACTTTTGAAAAACCTATTTTCAGAGGTGCTCAGATATTGTAAAAAAAAACCCACACATTATAAACCTTTCTGGCCAAGACTTTTGAGCTCTGAACCTTGCAAACACAGGTGTTGGCTACACAAAGGTGATTAAAGTACTCAGAGATTTCATGTGGTTTGACTACTAAAGTGTTATAACTTTGGAGTGACAGTATTTTTTTCAAAGCCAGTGGCCTACACAACGAATACTGATGAGGTAGGTGTCAAGACACCTGTAACAGTCCCCCACCCCAATGTCAAAGGTAATGGCCCATCAGTCAGGAATGTCATTGTGGCCTGTCATTGTGTTTGGAAAGTCAGTGTGAGTTGTAAGAAAAGAAGAGACAATAAAGGCTTTTTCAGTTTATTGAAAATGCTGTGTTCAAACCCAAAGATACAATAGATAATAGAAGTTTTATTGTCATATACTTGATAACAATGCAACATCATTACCAACATGCATTACAATACCCTACACTGATGAGACTAATAGTCACAATAAGGGCAGTATAACCTCCATGATTTGGTTGGCTCCAATGATTATAACACTCTTATTTTGTATAGCACACAATATTTTGCTACAGGAGCCTGATACGTTCCGCTGAACACAGAGGGAAAAACATTGAATCCAACTACTGTAAAATTTAAAGCCACCAGCTGATTTGTGCTTGCAGCATTTTATTCACTGTGCTGACAGCGTAGTTTTACTTTTAACTGATATGTGTGGACCCTGAAGAGCAGTTGGACCAGGCTAATGTAGCTCAGTATGAACTGTTTCAGGATTTTGAACACACACACACACACACACAAGCAGACACGTGCACACACAGATTGAAAAATGTCGGCCTGTGTGTATTATTCTCTTTCGGCTCCAAATATTTCAGACTCAGTTTATCAGCACAATGGAATAGAATAGAATAGTAGAATATCTTTATTGTCATTGCCCAAGCACAATTTTCACTGCACGAGTACAACGAGATTAGGTTTGCAACTCCCGTACTCGATGCTATAAAAGAAAATAAATAAGGTAACAATAGGACAACAAATAAAATAAAAAGCAATAAGTAGGGCCGTATAAATAATGTCTATCGGTAGTAAATAAATGGTGCAATAGCTCAGATGTGCAGAATGCAGTGCCAGAACCAATGCAGTACAGAGTAACAACAGTATGACAGTATGAACAATATTTGGCAGTATAGACAGTGTAAACAGTGTCCGGTAGTAGTGAATAGTGCAACAGCTCAGGTTGCTGTGCTTTACTTACCAGTACGGTGGTGTCAGTGGACCATGTGAGGTCCTCTGAGATGTGTATTCCCAGGAACCTAAAACTGGACACTCTCTCCACTACGTCACCGTAGATGTAGACAGGAGCCTACTCATCATCCTGTGACCTATCAAAGCTGATGATTAGCTCCTTGGTCTTTGCTGTATTAAGGGACAGGTTGTTCTCAGAGCACCAGCTCACCAGGTTCTGCACCTCCGCTCTATAGGCTGTTTCATCGCTGCTGGTAATCAAGCCAGCCACCATTGTGTCATCTGTATGGAGGGACACAATCGTGTGAGAAAAGGGAGTAGAGGATGGGGCACAGTACACATCCTTGTGGTGTGCCAGTGCTCAGAGTTATAGTGGAGGACAGGTGAGGGCCCAGTTTCACTCTGACAGGAAATTCAGGATCCAGCTGCATAGTGATGAGCTGTGGTTGAGTTGGTGGAGTGTGGAGGTGACCCTACTGGGGATGACAGTATTGAAAGCAGAGCTGTAGTCCACAGATAGCATCGTCATGTATGTGCCCCATCTCGCCACGTGAGTCAGGACAGTGTGAAGTGCCAGAGAGATGGCGTCCTCTGCAGATCTGTTAGCTCTGTAAGCGAACTGGTGTGAGTCCAGTGAGGCAGGGATGAAGGCCTTGATGTGAGAGAGGAACAACCTTTCAAAGCACGTCATTATCGTTGGAGTGAGGGCAACCGGACGGTAGTCGTCCAGAGTGGTGATGTGTGTTTTTTTCGGCACTAGCACTACGATGGCTGACTTCAGGCACTTGAGGACCATTACAGTGCCTCAGGAAATGTTTTGTTTGATTGATTTAATAGGCTATACAGTACGTTGGAGGATGGAAATTTTTAAACATTTGAACGGCAGTGTCAAATTCTACGCTACTTAATAGGCCTAAACATGGTTAACCAGGCATACAAGATGCGCTGGTAACGGTACAATACAGAATTTCACTTTTAAAATCATACTTTGTCGTTCTTAATGGCGGTGACCTCAAATCCAGCGTTGCCTTTGTCGTTCTTAATAGCGGTGACCTCCCTGGTGGGCGACGCTGTTTCTGTCCTTATTTCGGGGAGGGGGGCCCCTTGTTCTCCGCTATCGTAGCGAGTTCTCGATCTTCGGTTGCATTATATAAAATCCGTAACTATGTGCTCACTAAAGGCATTAACAGCAGCAGGCATACTCAATATAAAGCCGTATCTACAAACAGATGTTATCTGACCAGCCTAACGTTATGGTTAACTAAAAACGAACAGTAGCAAGCGTGTGCTACATTGAATATACAGTCTCCGCGGAGACACACAGGAACTGATTCGGTAACGTTATCACCTGTCTTTAACTATAGTTACAACTATCAGTATAACTCTACTAGCATACAATAGCACGAAGTGAGTACTTGTTTTTGTCAAATGTAAAAGCTAAAGTAAGTTAAGTAAGATATGTTATACACTTAATGCAATGAGTTGCTTACCAGTATCAAAACCCGGCCTTAAGGCCAATTGGTAATATGCTCCGTCGTCCAATCACCCAGTACTTGGTAGTTTTGTCGAAATCGAAATTTTTTATACGAGAAATGGGAACAACAGCCCGATAATTATCTTCCACGTACCTTACCAGAGCAAACTTTTCTTTTTTTTTTTTACTGTGAATTTAGGCTAACTGTAGGCTGTAACTGTAAAGCTGCGTTTTAACCGAAGCGAAATTCGCGGGTTTTGATTGCTTGCCTTCGTGCGACGTTACAGCAAGGATTTTTGAATACACCAATCAGATTACTCAAGAAGGGCTATGAGCCACGCTCCCTTCCCAGGTATCTCTTCAGTCAAGACGGAGGACAAGCTGATCGTATAATCAAAATGCTTGCTCTGATGTAATATAACTGTTTCAGTAAGTAGTGATCATGTCCAAATAAACAGTGTGTGCACTTCTTTGGTCAGTTTATAGCCGGCAAAATATAATTAATAAAAATTGACCAGTAGGAAGGCAGAACACTTTCTTTAAGCAACATACAACTTTAAAAATGAGTGTTTTTAAATTGAATATGAATTCATGTTCAATTTAAAAACACTTATTATTTAAAAGAAACACTAACGGTTAAAACGTTTTACAAATGACTTGACATTTTCAAAAAAAAAAAAAAACCCAATGTATTCTAGTGCACTTTGTACGTTGTTAATTGATGAATCAAACAATTCATTTCATTATTTTTGAGTGCATTCTCCCTGTACAGCACTTTCTCACCAAGTGCAGGTATTGGGTTTGTTAGACCAGTTGAGACCAATTGTTTCCAGATGAAATGAATAGCAGACAACACCAGTTACATCCTATTGGTTTCAACTGGGTGGAACTGGTGAAGCAGCCACTGCCTGTGGCTCTGTTGGTCTAAATGGGTTTTAAATGGTTTCAACTGGTATTCTTAACTGGGCAAACCATTAGAATCTGAAAACCCAGTTGGAACCAATTGAAACCAGTACAGACCGTTTGAGACCAGTTCATCCCAATAGACTAGCTACTGGATTTTCAACTGGAATTTTTACTTGGGTGGAAATTATACATGTATAGCCTATTAAATCAATCAAGCAAAACATTTCCTGAGGCACTGCACTGCCACTTAAAATGATTTTATATTCGTATTTTTATGTTTCTATATTTTCTTTATGTTTACATTTTGTAGTTATATTTTAATTCCTTCTATGTTGCTTGGTACTGCACTCTGAATCTCGTTGTACATTTACGATGACAATAAAGGTATTCTTTATACATTTACTTGTTGCCTGTATTTCAGTATTCTCTGTTAAATTGTTATTATCAAGGTGTATATATAGATTGCAGTATACAAAGATGTGTGTGTGTTCATGGGCCTGTGTGGACGTGGTGGAAGTAAACTGTTAAAACATAAAGTACATGCAGTGATGTATTCACTATAATTCCAGGTTCCACCAATTGAAATTAGTTTAATCCATTTAAATACCAACTGTAACATTTCACACACCACGTGAGTTCATGTGAACTCAATAACCCAGTTGTCTCCAGCTAAGACCCATACAGACCGTTTGAGACCAGTTCAACCAGTACAGACCATCTGAGACCAGTTCAACCAATACAGACCATTTGAGACCAGCAGTTTCTATCAGTTGTTTGTCAACTGGAACCAGACCAATACATTCCAGTAGAAATTTCTATTGTTTTTTCTACTGGGCATTCCAGTAGAAACCAGTTATGAAACCAGTTGAATGTGTTTCAGTTTCCCTATGAAAACCAATAGAAACCAGTTAAAATTGCTATTGGTTTTTAAATGGTGCAATGTATTGACATGAACTTCCCAGCTAATACGTCAAGATATATTCTATTTTTTTTTAACGAGCCATTCATTGTGTAAGACAGATCATATTTTATTTCAGAAATCTCGTTAAACTGCTCAGCCTCATGTAATTTTATTGCACCCCAACTTTGTACCCAGATTATTATTGCAGGGTCTCAAACCTTATGAGAGTACTTTACAGAAATATCTGTACAAATGAATACCTGTTCAACAGACTGATGGCCTACCATACGAAAAAAAAAATCTAAAATAAGAATTTGTTAAAACAACGAGGTTTCATCTTACTTTTAATTGCACAGTCACTTCGTTTTAAGGAGAGTACTCCTACTTGATGTACATGACGTGAATGAATGACGTCACCGTGGTTCCGTAGTTGAGTCACGTTGTGAAAGTGGGATTGCATGAATTAGTGATACACGGGACAGATAAAAAGGTGAAGTCCACGTTCTGTAGGCCTATTGTAACTTTGCGCGGGTGGGCGAAACACTGCCGATATACACATATATAAAGAGGATATAACAGTTTAGTTTCTCATTCAGCAGCGTTTTAGTCACTTGAATTTTCCTCCGGCTGAAGCAATATACAGATAAGGGCCAAAGTAATAACTCCTCCCGAGATTTTCCATTAAACATGACATCGCGTCAGATGGAAGAGATGAACTTGTCAGAAATTTCTTCGAAATGCCATAGACACCTGAGATGTTTAAGAAGTTTTCGGAATTTGATACCCGTCGATTTCAAAGGGGAAATTGTCCAGCTGTCAATTCTAGCCTTACCAGTGGTAGGTAGCCTACATACCATATACAGCAAAGCTTCATTGTGGCTGTGTTAACAAAGAACGTGACATTTGTTTGCTTGAATAAGCGGTCGGGCCCAAAGTTTGTTTTGAGCACTCGGGGTTTCCAGGTTTGCATTAATCCATCTGTACGTTACTTCTTTTAAGTGAGGTGGGGTTGTTTGGTTGTTTGTTCATGACTTTCCCTCTGTGGTGTTTACCAAAATGTGGTATTACATGCCCATTCTTACTTTCTACCCCATATGTATTAATATTGTGTGAATCACAGCAGACACTAAATTTACAATTTGTTGTCTTTAAATGCTCCCCCGCCTCTCTCTCTCTCTCTCTCTCTCTCTCTCTCTCTCTCTGTCTCTCTGTCTCTCTCTCTCTCTCTCGGCAGTTCTTATCACAGGTTATGATGTATTCAATAACTTTAGTTAGCACTGGCTTTTGTGGACATCTTGGGAGAACAGAACTTGATGCAGTGGCTTTAGCCACAACTGTGAGTAGCAAGCATATTTGCTTCTTATTTATGGATTTGTGTATTTAAATGAATACTTTCATGTTCTTTATATAATTAATAAACAGTTAATTAACAATTACGTATAAGCCATGCTAAACGAAGAAAAACTACAACCTTTCATTTTAATGTTCTGTGTCCTATCCAACAGGTGATCAATGTCTCAGGCATCACTGTTGGATTTGGCTTAGCATCAGCTTGTGACACACTAATATCCCAGGTGATACACACACACACACACACACACACAGAGGGAGAGAGGGAGAATCTGTGTCAGTGAAACAAACGTGTTCAATCAGTTTGTAATAAATATCCCCCCTTCCCCCATTTGACTCTCTCTCACTCTTTCCCCCGCTCCTGTTTGACTTGTATTGAACTCGTTTTTGACTTGAGAGATATGTCGTGTTTCTTGTTTTTTTTTGTTGTAATCTTGTTGTAATTATGTGATGCTCTCTTGACAGACCTATGGCAGTCGTAACCTGAAGCGAATTGGAGTGATTGTACAGAGAGCAATTCTCATCGTATTGCTAACATGTTTCCCATGCTGGGCTATTCTCATTAACACACAGTCTATATTACTAGCTTTGGGCCAGAGCCCTGAAGTGGCCAGGTGAGCTTACTCATAATGTTTGAGCCTTTTTACAAACTTGGAGCTTAATTTACATCAAGTCATTTGTTTGGGACCTGTCAGCGGGTCCTTAGTATGGCTGAAGAATCCATGAGAATATTCATGGTCATAATTCCCTGTCATTTTTTATATTCAGGTTGGCACAGACATACGTGAAGATTTTTATGCCAGCGCTCCCGGTACATGTTCTGTTTCTCCATTTAAACATAAAGTTATTTTAAAAAGCAGTTTTGTGAAATACAAGTAAAAATGCCTTTACATTGCACAGAAAGGGCACCCTGTTTGTTTATGAAACTGTAAGGAAGATAATACTGATAATAATGAATTTTTGCTTTGCTTCTTGTAGGCCTCATTTATGTCCACAGTTGCAAGAAGTTATCTTCAGAATCAGGTAGAAGACCAGGATAAATGAAAATATGTCAGAGAATATACACCCCCCTCCACAACCCACCCCCCAAAAAACTGACTTGCTTCCTGAAAACTGCTTTTTTCAGGGATGCATTTGGCCTCAGGTTATTACAGGTGCTGTCGCTTCTGTTCTCAATGCACTAATCAACTATGTTTTCCTCTTCGTGCTGGATCTCGGTGTACCGTGAGTACTGCTTAGTCAATTAATGACGGTTCTTACTTTTATTTATTATATATATATATATATATATATATATATGGGTGTGCATCTCTCCCTTATAAGACGATCCCATACGTTGGCCTATCTAGATACACGGGCAACGACACGATTCAGGGACGATACATTTTAATACGTAACGATTCGATGCGATGTGATACGATGCAATCTGATACGGTTCTTCACATTTGTTTAATGTAGACATTCATTTTCCATTCTAAATTAAAATAAGCCAATTCTATAACAGTTTCATTGCTTACCTTCAAATAGTTATATTTCATAAAAGAACATATATACATGTATATATTTAGGGATATATATATATATATATTAGGGATATATATATGTGTGTGTGTGTGTGTGTGTGTGTGTGAGTATATATATGGATATCATGCAATCTGTTGCTGATTTGAGAATTTAATGTTCAGTGGATCTGCAGCGGCAAACTCCATTTCCCAGTTCTCCATAATGGTTCTACTCTTCCTGTACATTCGTTGGAGAGGTTTACATAAGGACACATGGGGAGGTAATTTCATACAGAATTTACAACAAACCAGTTTATACCAGGTTTCTACTCACTGTATCACTTGTTTGGATTTCTTATCAAAAGACTTTGTCTGGATTTTCCGGATCCGTTCATGTCCATCTGCTCAAGATCTTTTTTCAATAGGAAGACCAACCTGAATTCATGAGGAAGAAGTCAAATGTTAACACATGAGTGTTCAATAATTCACTTGCTGTAAAATCATGATGCATTAATTTCATACCCATAAGAAATGTCACTCATATATTATGTTGGAATAATATAAAAAAGATTAGGGTCAGGGATAGTAAAGGGGTAGTATTCCTAACCCTAATTACAAACCTTGACCCTAAACGACCTTTCCTCCCATGACCTGGTTTGTAGCATTTTTTTTAACTCAACAACATCAGCAAGCTCATGCTAAAAATGAAAATAAGAATAAGGGAGAAAAAGTCATTTCCAAATGGACAGAGTGCAAAAACACCATCCACATCAAATGTTTCTGGTTGCTCACCAGATAACGTCAGATATTCACTTTCACTCACACATTGAAATTTGGCGTATGTCTCATGAGACCAACATAGTGACTTTATGTAATAATTTTACTTGTTCAAAGTCTCTAAATAAATGACCCCATGAATGCTATTGGCTTGTTTTGCAGGCTGGTCCATGGAATGTTTACAGGAGTGGGATTCCTACATGCATTTAGCCATCCCGAGCACGTTAATGATCTGTGCAGATTGGTGGTTGTATGAGATTGGAGGGTTTTTGGCAGGTCAGCTTGGCTAGCCTGGGTTTTTCCTCATGCCAGGGAAACCCATATCTACCATTTTCCAAAAGGAAATCTGTCATTATAGATGCAATTAGCAGAATCTTTTACCTATAAAAATATATTGGACTCTAATCTTTCACGTTTTGACTTTCACGTTAGACACCATGTTCTGTAACTGTTTTACTCAAAAAAAAAAATTTTTTTCTTGATTCTTGTTGCAGGTCTGATCAGTGATGTTGAATTGGGAGCTCAGTCGATTATCTATCAGATTGCTAATACTGCATACATGGTAATAGAGACCCTGATAAAACCGCATATCGTTTTGGAATAAAAAAATGAACATCTTAGTAACCGAAACATGGATGCGGATAACTCAGTGGTTGGTAAGGTTACTGTTCTACTAACTAGGGGAACTTGTCTGTGGTCAGCTCCCCACAGGGTTTGGCATAGCGGGCAGCGTGAGAGTTGGCAACGCTTTGGGCGCTGGACAAACTGAACAAGCCAAAATGTCTGCCAAACTAGCAATGGCTGGTGCAAGTAAGTGTGACCACACAGTCAAGCAATAACTGCAATTCAGTTTTTCCCAAGATATCTTTTTTAATGTGTTATATGCTTTATGCACAGGGTTTCTTGATTTTTTCAACCACACACAAAAATTCATATTTGATTAAAAATATGAAAAAAATCATATTTGATTTTTTTTAATCACATTTGTTAACTGCTAACAATTGTTGCCAAAAATACACACATTTTGTTTAAGAATTTGCATCCTCTCCTTTTTTATTTAATAGTTTCCGTGGCGACTTGTTCGTCAATTGCATTGGGCTCTACAAAAGATGTAATTGCATATGTCTTCTCTAATGACGAGTGAGTTATTCTTCTGCCTCAGAAAGCTTTTAACATATTACTTTTGATTGTTTTTGACTTCTGTCTCCAATCACACAGTGTGATAATTTTCTTCAGTGGCTAAACGTGTTCTTGACTTAACCTTTGTACACATTTAATGGCCTATATTGGTGAACTGCTTGTTTAAACATGATATGACATATTGCACATGAACTTTGGTCATGTAATGACTTACATATTAACGTGGATGAGGTGATTTCATGTTGTGTAATTTTAACTGTTCAAAGTTGTTACAAGACCGTTTAGTTTTCGCACACTTTGTAAACATTCTGATCATGTTGTCTCGCCAATTGAAATTAAGCAGTTTTAATCATTTAAACACAGTCAAATCACACTTCATTCATTTTAAATTGTCAAAATTTGATATGATTCTAGAGACAGTATTGCCACTTTTACTGAGAGGAGAGCATTCACCTGCACCAGTATGTCTCATTTTTTGAAATAGCAAGAAAATAAGAATAAGACAACGGCTTATTCACAACGTCATCGCTCTCTCTCTCTTGCTCTGTCTCTCTCTCTTTCCTGTCAGGCAAATTACACAAAGAGTTGCCAAGGTGATGGTCCTCTATGCCCCTTTCCATCTCTTTGATGGAATATCGGTAAGGCAGGAATACAGCTGGCTTTACTCGGACTAGTCAGACATAATGAGAAACAGAACATTCATTCAAAGTTCATTTGAAATGGACATTACATGATGAAAAAAAACACCACATGAAGTCCTTCCATTCTGATACTGAATCATGATAAATGTATAGAGAATCCCCTCAACTAAATGGCAGATTTAAAAGGTTCAGTTGATAAAAACGTCTATTAACTTTCAACCTATTGTACTACACCGCTGTCAAGCCTAAATTCTTATTTCACTAAATATTCAGATGAGAATAAAGAGTAAATAAGAAATTTGCACTGAATAAAAATGATCTTATGAATGAAAAGTACACTCATTTATGTGTGTGTGTGTCTTGACAGGGTGCTACTGTTAATATAGTGAGAGGGTTAGGAAAACAGAAGATTGGGGCTATTTTGACCTTGACGGGGTTCTATGGATTCGGACTTCCTGTTGGGGTGACCCTGATGTTTGCTGCAAAGCTGGGAATTGTTGGTAGGAAACTGACATTGTAAATATCCTTTCACTTTCTCCCTGCTGTTTTGATTCTCACTGACGTGCTTGTTTTCTCTGATTCAGGGCTGTGGACCAGTCTCTTAATTTCTGTGATCCTTCTGTCAGTTTTCATGAGCACTCTCCTCATCAAACTGAACTGGGAGAAAGCCACAGCAGAGGTGAACCTTACTTTCCTTGCTAGTATCTGCCTGGTCTCTTTACTACATTGAGTAATGATGAAATTATCTGAATTAGCTTTATTTATTATGAAAATGGCTGTTTCAGTGAACTGAGCAATTTTCCATGTAAGAACTGACGCAATGTATAAATCGAAAACGTTGTTTGGCACGGACAGTTACACAGTGCCAAATGGAGACTGTATTATTATACGAGTCAGGTTGCTGAACAGCAGGGTAAAGCAAGGCTCATGCAAAACATTATTTAAAACCTCTTATTCCAACGGATTGTTCCGCTTTGGCAAAGAGCAGGCAGTTCTTGTCTGTTAGCTAGCAAATTTACCATTGGCCTTTTTTCCCCCACTGTTTGGAGAACCTATCAACCCAAAACACCAAAACCACAATATGTACCAAACTGTTAGTTTAGTGTACTGTTACACCACTACATAAAATATAATTGTTTCCTCCCAGGCGCGGGTTAGAGCTGGACTTCAGACCAGTGAGACAGAAATGGGTAAGAATTGTGGTAATCTGGCAATCACAAAGATAGGTTTGGGCTTTACACTAGCAGAAGCTTAGAGTTAATGACTCGGATGCTCTCTGTCCGGTTTTCTTTTGACAGACGGAGTCAAGCAAGTAGAAGGTGATAAAGCCTCCTTTGAGGTTCAAGCAGATACGGAGGTGCTGACGGAGGAGCAGGTTGGTGTAGCGGTGACCACGGTGGGAGCGCCGTTGTCATGCAGAGCTTTGATTCTGCGACGGGGCTTGACTCTCGCCGCTATGGTTTCCATCCTTGCCGTGGGCATCGTCGTCTACGTGCTGCTGGGCGGATAAACTGGGACGTGTCCACTGTTAAAAAAGTTAGGGTGCAGGCTGAACTTCCTTGAGAAGAGGAGCCTATTTCTTCACCCATGTTGGGAGACGTGGGGAGAAGGAGAAAGGAGAAATGTGGGGAGAAGGATAAAGGAGGAGAGAACCTGGTTCTGCTAGTTATGAGAATACAGTTCTAGCAGTGGGGTCAGTTATTGATCATATTGCATATGGACTGTAAGTTCTGAAGTTTATTTGGTTCCTTTTGGTGTGGGGTAAAGAGACCAATATTAATATTCCAGACAGATTTTCACTAGCTTACTCAGCTGTCAACATGGTGATGTTTGCGATATGCTGAAATTACAGATCATCTATGATATCTGAATCAGTAAACGCACATGATATAAAAGATTTTTCTGGTAAATGACAGCCAAAAAACGCTAAAGAAACTCATGAGTCACATCAGTCAAGCGAGATCATTATGATCTTTGTTTTTCTTTTTTTAAATATTGCTGTGATAACTGAGTACAGATCACTTAACCATAAATCACTGGAAAATGTACACTTTAATGAAATACACACACACACACACACACACACACATATATATATGGGGTTTTGTGAATGTCACCACAAGTCATCAATCATAATGATCAGTATAGAATGACCTGATTAATAGAAAATTAAAGAAAGAAAAAAACTAAATGTATTAAGGATGAAGTGCTGGTGTTGGGTGAACTATTCTAACACAATGTTACTGTAAATCTAAACACACATATTTGATACAAATGAACCACATACTGTCGTTTGGAACAACAATACTATGATTTAGATCTGAAATACATTTGTTGATTTCTCTAAATACAAATGACCAAAAATGATCATGATGTTTTGTGCTAATTGCTCTCAGAATGTGCCCACCCAACAGAAGGAGAAGGGCACACTGATTAGTCTGTCCTGAGGGTGTTGTGTTTTTTAAATGAGCTGCGTGGACTGGATCAGCGGAGAGGCTACAGTAGTGAAATTTTCCCACTCCAGAGTGTCATTAGCTACAGTTGAATTGGACACTTCAGGCAGAGGCAGGATGAGGTGGACAGCTGTTCCCATAGCGAGGATGAGGAGGGCGACCAGAGTGGTCAAACCTCTCCTAATGATGAGCTGAGAGACAGAGAGACGTCCTTTGGGCGTCTCTCCGTCCTGATCCTGATCCGTTCTCGACACCTCCTGTGTCACAGCTCTCCCTCTGTTCTCCTCTCGCTCCTCAGAGCTCACTGGCATGTACCCATTAGTGCTCTGGGTCACAGCAGAGGACACACACACACACAAAAACATAGTATGCTCTTTTATTTCTTCTTACATTGTCTCATCTGGTCTGTAAAGCCTAAAACTAATTTTATATGATTCTCATTGTTCCAATGCGGTTATTCTACACACATTTCCATCAGGGTTATGAAACAATATGTATTATTCTCTTTATATTATTCTTTCTGTGGTGTTAACATTTAAAGGAAATTGACTATACATTCAAACAGACCTAGTCATGTAACATAACTTTAGTTTCAACTGTTTCAGTATTATTCTGGTTTGAAGATCTACCTCTCCATTTGCCATCCCATCTGGGGTGAAGTAAGTGGATCCATATTCGTACACTGATGTCCTAATGGCAACGTTCTTACTCTTTCCTGCACGCGCAATAGCCTGTGAGACAAGAATCAGTCAGCTTTGTAAGAGGCATAAAGTATTCTCAAGACAGAATGAGTTTTTCACAGAAGTTTTCGGAGGGAAAGGGAAAAAAAAAAAGCGATGGAGAGCGAGAATCGTCTGGCCTACCTCCGCTGTCATTTTCTTCCAGTCCAGCTTCAGTATCACGATGATGAAAAAGCAAGAGAGCAAACCGACAGCAATGAGAAGGCCCAACCAAAAGCCTGATCAGAGAGGACAGAGGGTACAATTGATTTTTTTGTGAGCTGTTTCAAAGTCGTGAGTGTATTTAAGACTTCAAGGCTATTGTGAAGAAGTCAGATCTGAGAAGACAAACCAGCTACTTGGAGCTGAGCTGGAAAAGTCAGAACTATAACGAGAGGAAGGCCGATGCAGTAGTAGCCAAAGAGATTAGCAATCGCTGCTATCTTCTGCTGTCCTGTACCCAACAAAATCCCCATGCCAACACACTGCGAGAGAGTAAATGACAAAACACACAAACACACACACACACACACACAATGAACTCTCATTTTCTGTCCAGGCAGCACTGATATTTCAATTTTGCTGTCTTTCTGGAACATTACAAAAGATAAAAGCTACGTTTCAATATCAAATCTAATATGCTAACCCTGACCCTGACCTATTAGGAACAATAACAGGATGGATGTAGTTTGCCAAACTCACCAGCAGTCCGTTAAAGAACTGCAGGGGGCAGTATATGTTCAGGAGTTTGGACACTACCTGCGCAATGTTTCTGGGAAGTTAAAACAAAAACAAACATGAACTTCTTTAACCCCGCCGGTCCTCACAGGGTAAGAAAATACACAACTGTTTCAAACAGCCCAAACTGATTTATTTAGATAAATCATAAATGTAAACCATGAAACAAAAATAAAAACTTACTCATCTGAGGTAAAAATGTAGCCAATGACTGTTTTTGTGGAGCCAAGCACAAGACCCTGAAAGACTGCCAGTACAGCTGCATCGATTAAAAAAAAAAAGATTTAGAAATGTAATACTTTAATAAAATATAACAGACCCCTTTGAAGTCAGATTAATAATAAATATGAGTGAAAAAAATGATAAAGTAAGCGTGTGTTAACCTGCACAGATGAGAGACACTTTGCTGGTGAGTATAGCTCCCGCTGTATTCCCCGCTCCTAATGCATTTCCGACTCGGACACAAGCGGCCCCCTGAAGACCTAGAGGAATCTACATCACCCACAGAGACACAGAGCAGAGGATACACTGTCTTAATATCTTAACTCAGCTTTTATCAGCATGTCTATTAAAAACAAAAAACAAAAAAACAAGGCGAATAATGGAACAGTTGATCTGGAATGGAAAATTCAGTGGTAATTTGTGACGGTGACCCCGCACAGAGGATTTTAAATTACAGTATTGGTTTCCAAATCTGACATTTATTCTGTAGGTTATTGCATGCAGATCTGTAGTGCTACGGTAAATACCTTAAGTCCATAACCTTAATATTATCATTAATAATATTAAGATTACCACAAATATAGTTTTTTAATATAAAGTGATAAATCTATATTTTAAAATCTCATCGATCAAGACTTTATTTCATAAATCAGTCTGATTAATTGATTAATATTTATGGGTTGAATTTACAAAATACACGAAAAATAGAGTGAAATTTAACTGATATCAAATTGTAATAATATAAATTATATAAATTACTTATTATATATTATCGGTTATTCAAGTTGCCCACATTATGTATAAATGACATAACCGCAAATGTTCATCTCTGTGTGGTTCAATGTTTAACAGAGTTGAACATTCCATCCCTTTAACTACAGTGAGCATTGAGAAAGACTCAAACGAAACACAACATACCATGTAGTTTATGTAAGCGAGCATAATGACCACATGCTGGGCCGCCAGGTCGATCTCACTCAACATTCCTGATAGTCAAAGAGAGTGATACACTTCGATATGTCTGAGATGAACTGAAGCGATGATTTAAAAAAAAAAAAAAGTATAAATATGATCCTATTGTATAGAAGTTAAATTTGTGTTGTTGTCTGTGTTGTTGTTGTTGTTGTTGTTGTTTGAAAATTACCAGCCAGAAATCCTCCAATTTCATAAATCCACCATTCAAAGCATATCATTAGCGTGCTAGGGAGAGCTAACTTCATATAAGCGCCCCACTCCTGCCAAGCCTCTAAGGACCAACCTGTAGGAAGACAATAACCATTACAAAACACCCAGAATGCAACTGGCCACAGAAAACACAGAAAAACCTCAAACCATAAAGAGGCTTAGCCAAACCAATTGTTCACTGAGCTAATGTGCTGGAAGAGTTACAGCAGGAAGAGCAGGAGAGTGACTGGTTTCATACCCTGAACAGGGTACCTGGGCTCCCTGGCTTAACACCAAAAGGCCGCAGGCTCTAATGTCTCTGCTCTTCCCAACATCACTGCTGTTGTGCCTTTGAATAAGGATATTAAACCCTTAATACTCCAGTAATACAGCGACATACCAGCCCTGTCTCCTTTAACCTCTCATTGCAGCTTTGGGGGAAAAAGAGTGTCCAGTAGCCCTAGAATCATTAAACTATGTACTATGTACAGTGCTGCAGGCATTTGGCTGATGTTTAATTAGAATGAACCTTCCTCCATCAATTCAACTCAACTGTATAATCATGAAACAAGAGCAAAAAACACCCACCTCCCCATGTTTTGGCATGAAGCTTCTTCCAACGAATGTACACAAACAGGATAATACAGTTCAGGACCTGAGCCAGTGCATTGGCTGCCGCAGACCCTCTTACATTCAGCGCAAGCACAAATTAAAACACGCACACACACACACACACACACACACACACACACACACACATACAAAGCACATAAGAAGACTGATACATTTTATCCAACCAGTGCAGCAGGGTTGATACATATTATCATTTTAAACATAGTTAATGAGAATGACGTATGTTGAAAGGTTACGTACTCCACACCTAAGTCCAACCAGTGCAGCAGGGTGTAATTTGACAGCACGTTGATAACATTGGCCACTATAGATGCATACATCTGAGGTATAATTACAGCCTAGGACCCACAAACCCCCCAGAAACACACATACACACACACACACAGACACACACACAAAATCGAGCTGTCAGACTCTATATCCACATCACCAAAGGCAAGAAACCATCTATTCTGAACCCAATGTTAGAGAAGTTGGAACACTAATGTAGACATTCATCATACCTGATTCTGAAGATAGGACAGTTGTAACTGGTATAGAAACATGGCCTGTGATTGGAAAACAGAAGACAAAGACAAAAAAAAAAAAAGTATCCGTGGTGATGTAAACAGAAGGTGTTTGGACATCAGTAATGTTGGACGTCTGTAAACTAAGGCATCTTACCGGAACAGCAGGCAAGTACGCCACACAATAGAGCTGAGCTATCCTGAGAATGAAAAAAAGCCAGTTACAGATTCAAAGGACACTGTGTACTACTGTCTACCTTTGAAACATAGCACAGGACAACAGCATTTATAGCTTTTTAATTGCAGTAAAAGCCCTGGTTTCTGTAGGAATCTCACTGACTGCCTGAGTATATAAAAATATATATATTTTTTTTTTAGATGGTTGGGTGTTGTCACCTGGCAACCTCTGGTTCCTGGCCCAGTACCAGGAGAAGAGCCTGTGTGTTGATGAGTATGGCCCAACATGGCAGACAGAAGAGGAGCAGGATCAGGATGCCTCTCTGCAGGATCACACCAACCTGCAGAAGGTTCTTACTCCCAAACGTCTGAGGACCGAAAAAAAAAAAAGTACTCAATCCAAGCAGAACAGCTTTTAACACAACACACAAAATACTAACAAGCACTTTTCCTGTGACAGCCCTCATCCAAATGCCCACGCTTGGTCAGACTTTCATGTTCACGGTTTCTAATTTTGGCCTTTCGGTCTTTGTAGAATGACCAGTCTAGTCTTTGGCGCCATTTCCCCTGTGGAGCCCAAACTTGTCCAAAATAAATGCAAGTAGAGCAGTTACATAAATGTCATGGCATTTAAGGGGAGGGGAAAATCTACATGTAATCCTGACACAGACACTCTTTTTTAATGGAACAGTTGGCATTTAGTGATCACTTCATTTACATACCTGTGACACTAGTGTGTCGCATGCTAAGGCTAGCCCCAGTCCTGTTGCTGCAGTTGTTACATTGATTGTCTGAAAAAAAAGGGGAAAAAAAGAAAATTAATATTGTTTGAAACAATATGTTAGCCTTTTTCACACTTGCTTGAATTTTCTTAATTTTCCGTTAAAACGAGTGATCCCTCTGATATGCTTTATGTGCCGTCAACAAAAATAATTTATAACTTATAACTTAATAAAAAAAAAAAATTAGATTATATATTGGTTTATATAACTGAAATACTTAACATGGATATCAAGGGGAAATCATATGGGGGTTTAATTCTAATTTCAGGTCCCGCTATTCAGTTATCACAAATAACTACATAATTAAAGCCTTTTTTCCACCACTCCTATCATCTCTGTTATTTTTCCCTCTTCAAGACAATAGAGCCTGTAGTTATTGAAAACAGAGACTTCAAAAGTGATAGAGGCACAGACTCACAGCTGAAGCCATGGCGTAGCCAGCCAGCGCTGTGTTCCCCAAGCGACCGCAGAACATAGTCACAACAAAGAACAGAAGGAAATTCAGGAAGCGAGATACCAGCTGAGAAGACAAACAGCAAAAAAAAAAGCATTTGTTGATAAAGTTGAAAGAGGCATTGTGTCGTGATGAAGAAATAAACAACTTGAGACCTATTGTGTGGTAAATTTCACAATTTAATTACCTAGAACTCCAAGGGAGCTTTCCAGAACATCCTTTTCTCTTTCATAGAGTATTTTGAAACTCAAGTGGCATACAAAAATACTGCATAATACAATATGCTCATAGAACAACATAAGTAATAGCATCGGCAGTCAGAGTTCATCAGCTCCATAATATTAATGCCGGTAGAATCATTAAAACCGATTCTTGTCGGGGATTTGTTTCCTTAATCCTTATTCCTTCCCAGACAAAAACATATCGTGACCTGTGTGGGAGTAGCAGTGTGGAACAGAAGTGGATTTTTGTCATATGGAGAAACCATATCAGAGAGTGTCAGCTTGGAGCATAAATTTGTAAGAACAGAAAATAGCCATCAGCCAATGATGGAGTGATGATAAAGACCAGCAGCAGAGCATGACAGACAAGACCAGCAGCATGGAGCGGGGAAAAGAGTAGCAGAAGAACATTATAGATCAGGCGGCGTTCCTACCAGGGGTCCTGTCATACAGAGGATATGGTACAGCTCCTCTCTATAGGCCAGAGGGAGGCAGCGCCTCACGCACCGACAGCAGAAGAGCTTGGCACTGGGCTCCATTGGGGAGGTTTCGGCGGCAGGACCAGACACATCCATGATCTCCTCAGTTCTGTCCCATGGTTAAAACGCTAACAGCACGGTGGGCCGGCTCCACTCCTGCAGCTGTGCATTCCCCCAGGTCTTGAAGGTTTGGTTTAGTTTCGCCGCCTTTAAAGGCTTACCGATTAAACAGATTTTCAGACAATAGAAAGCTTTGATTCAATCAACAAAGGAAGGAGAATGTTTGGAGTAACAGCTTGAAGTTACATTGTTGGATTTCATGAAACCGCATCCCATTATCAATTAAAATGACCTGTTTTAGAAATAATCAGACAGACTTTGTACAGTTTAAATCCATTATTTAGTAATACGAAATGTTATTTTTTCTCTGCTGTTGCACCATTTCATAGACAAATTAGAGGCTAGCATAGGTCAATACATAACTGACAGAAAAGGGTTCATTTCTAAAAGAGCCAGAATAATATCCATAAAACACAAGCTATAAAGTATAATTCTTTAGAGTCAAGCACATGGTATAAAATAAACAGAATAAGTAACTTTTCATAGGTTTTCACAGGGTCATTTGAAAAGAAATGAATACGCGAGGAGCGTTCGACATGCCGTATTCTGTCACCTGCTGAGCTTCATGCACGTGTTTCCCCCTGAAACGAAACAAACATTAACATTTCTCAACATGCTCCGCTGCTTTGTTGTTATTTCCAAACCAACCTTTGCACTGGGTGATAGTGGTCACAGTGGATTTTCTGAGAAAGGTGATGGGCACATCTCACCTTGGCAGACTCTTCACAGAGCTGTGTTGTAACAGCTGCTGTCTGGAAAATGAATAAATGCCTTGGTCCAGCTGGTTATGCGTTACTTAAGTGGACCCTTGCTCTCTGCGTTCTGAGGTTCAGTGTGGTGGAAGAAGACACCGAACATGTTTTCTTCTTGCTATGATACATTAGCAAAGGGTAGAGGACAAGACAAATGGGATTCAGTTCTCCACTGAAAAGGACTTTCTTGGTCTGATCTCAGAGAAACCACTTATGTTCAGTATTTTTGACAAAAAAAAAAAAAAGGACACACGAAACATTTCTTGCAGGAAAATACGCTTTGTTCATGCTGTACAGAAAAAAAAGAACTGTTTACACTGGTTTTTATGCGTCGTTAAACATTATTTAATTAGCTTTAAACCTAGAGCTCACTTTCACCTCCATATTCCATTTTCTGCTCACCTGATTCATATAATTAAGGTTGGTGGATTAGCTGAATTATCAAATATCTTCTGCTTGTCCTGAAATTGAACGCTTGAGGAGGAGCTGGAGGTTTTTCTAGCAACTGGTTCAAAGTCATGGAATTTCCTCTGATTAAATGTGTTATTTCAGACAGCCTTATCTCACAGCCGTTGGTCATTGCTGAGCGATAGTAAACAGATATGACACAAGAGTTTCTACTTTGTCAAGAACTTCAACCCTTTCACAAAATGAATGCTGCACAGCTCAGACTAATCATGTTCTGATACTGATCAAAAAGCACCTTCCTTCTGCAAATGTACTTCACTATCTGGCGTCATATGAGCCCTTGTTGTTAATGTTTGCACTCAGATAAATTGACTTTAAACCCTTTTTGGAAAAAAAAAAACTGTTTTGGTTTTCTTGTTGGTGAAATACGCTTTTACTCTTGCTTTTGTATAAATCAAATTGTTGATCATGAGATTTTTTTTTTTTACTTGCAGCAATACCTTTAATCCTTTAACCATAAACATTCGCTTTCATCACGTAGGCCTCACCACGTTTGGGACCAATGCATATCAAAACTACACACACACACATAAACATATATATATATATATATGTGTGTGTGTATGCATTCTGAGGGGAGGAGACACACAGAGCCATACACACACCCATACCATAAAGTTACCAAAGTTTGCTTGAAAAAAATTGTTTACTTTTCATGAAATTTCCATGTTTGAATTACATGATTAACCATTTTTGACAATCTGTGAATCTTGCTCTCACAAATGAAACGTCTGGATGCACAAAGAGCAGAGGAAATGAATAAAGATGCGGCGTCTGTGGTTTTACATGACTTGTGTTGAATGGACGAGAGGAGAGAACGTGGTTGAATTCCCAAAGTCCAGAGTGTCGTTAGCTACAGTTGAATTGGACACTTCAGGCAGAGGCAGGATGAGGTGGACAGCTGTTCCCATAGCGAGGATGAGGAGGGCGACCAGAGTGGTCAAACCTCTCCTAATGATGAGCTGAGAGACGGAGAGACGTCCTTTGGGCGTCTCTCCGTCCTGATCCTGATCCGTTCTCGACACCTCCTGTGTCACAGCTCTCCCTCTGTTCTCCTCTCGCTCCTCAGAGCTCACTGGCATGTACCCATTAGTGCTCTGGGTTAGAGCAGAGAATGAATGATTTCTATTCATTTTCTCCAATAGCATTAACATTCATAAAAATGCAAGAACTTGAAGTGAAATTATTCTCCCATTATCTCACCGTACTGTATCTAATTTAAATAACTGAATACATTGAATTAGTATTTGAAAATATCAATCAAACTTCATTAAAAAAAAACCCAGCTAATTTCACAGACGGTATTAATGGCAGTTGATCCGAATGAAAAAAGGAGTGTTACATATTTAAGACTAAGTGATTAAGTACATATACAGAAGAAGCACTGAAATAACTATTTGAACCTATATACAGAAAATGAAATTTTATGAGGTTTTTGTTTGGCTTACCTCACCATTCCTCTCTATGCGTTCCGTAGGGTTCATGTTCTCCGGTGAGAACTGGTGACTGAGTTCCCTTTCAGGAACCGGCGCCAGCACAGCAGCCTGTCTGTTCTTTCCAGCACGTTCAACCGCCTGACAAAATGAAAGATAAACTCACAAAAACGGCATACCGTAATCCACCTGTTCTGCATCATGCATTTTGGACAGTGCATCAATTAGCAAAGTGCAAATTAAACAGGAAAACAATTTGATCACTCTGCATTCAGAGGAATTTCACTCCCTTACCTCCTTTGTGACTCTCTGCCAGTTTAGTTTGGAAATGACTGTGATGAAAAAAGTTGATTGAACAATGACAGAGAGGAACAGACCTAACCAAAAACCTGTTTCGATGAGAGAGGAGAGAGTGGAAGCATTTTATTTTCATGTTCAAATCAGAGAGCACAACTACTATTATGCATCGGAGACCGTTTTTGCAAGATATGGTGTCTCGCAGGAAACCAACGGTACTGGAAGGCCTTGGCTTCTTTTCTCTAAAATGTTCCATCCTTTGAAAATACAGCTTTTAGACTCATAAAGAGCGTTCTAACTCCCAGTTGTTAAACAAATGAAAAGAAGTTCCCAAACTAGCAGTAACCCACATTTTACACACTCACAAAAAAACCTTCTGCCTTTGCAGCTAAATGTATGCCAAATTATTTTTATCCCCCACAAATCCCCGGCCTGCGCTTCGCCCTCTGAAGGGTTTTCCTGGTAGACCACTTTTACTACCACAATAAAGTTCTCCTGGAAACTTCCATTAAAACAAACTGAATGTTGGTGAAAATTATATCCTTAATCTAAAAAAAAAACAAAAACAGCAATAACAACAACAACAACAACAAAAAAAACCCCAGCGTATTTAGATAATGCCAAAAAACAAACCAACAACTTGTAGTTTTGCTGCAAACATGAGCGAGACGCCCAGAGGAAGACCAATGCAGTAGTAACCAAAGAGATTTGCCACAGCGGCAATCTTCTGCTGTCCTGAGCCCAACAAAATTCCCATGCTCACACACTGGACAGGAGAGAGAGACAGACAGAGAGAGAGAGAGAGAAAGAGAGAAAATGGACTATTTTGCATTTGAACACGGTTAAAAGTATTAAATGTAGAGGCACCATGTTGTCAATTCCATTAACCTACGGTGTGGCCAATTATGAAACACAATGATAACGACTGATTAAAACTCACCACCAGACCATCAAAGAACTGGAGAACGCAATAGACGTTCATTAGCTTAGAGACCAGACCTGCAATTTCCCTGAAAACAAGAAACAAACATGGATCCATTAGTCTAATAACACTCATCTGGGCTTTCTTCCTAAAATGAAAAAAAGAAAAAAATCTGCTAGAAAAAAAGGCAGATAGCAATGTTGTGTTAGCAACAACACTGAAAATATCCAGTGTGCGTAAAACTTACACATCAGATGTGAATATGAAACCGATGACTGTTTTTGTTGAGGCCAGCACAATGCCCTGAAGCACAGCTAGAGCAGCTGTATCACCAAAGAAAGAGCCAAGAGAAAAAAAAAAAAGAAAAGAAAAGCAACAGAAGTCAAATGAAATGACAGACATGGTCGGTGGCTGAGACAAACATGGAGCAGAGGAAAAAAGAGCAATAGCCTCAGGTGACCTGTGCATGTGTACGAGACTTTGCATGTGAGGAGAGCGGCCGCAGTGTCGCCGGCTCCCAAAGCGTTTCCCACACGGACGCACGCCGCTCCTTGGATGCCTAAAGGGAACTACATCAATCAAAAAGGAAAGGAGAAAAAAAAGCATGAAGAAAGAATGACATGGAATGTCATAAAACAGACCGTATTTAATTAACACGACACACGGTGCATGAACTATAACAAAAGCTACAGAATGTAATGTGTGTGTGTGTGTACACACATTACATATATCGTTATTCACTGTGCTCTGGTCAAAGTTAATACACCATTTGTTGGTTAGGTTTCAACTGATGACTGCAATGGCATGATAATCAATGTTTGACTGAGTTGAGCACATTTTAAAGATGTCTGTCTTTTTAATGTCTTTTAAATGTAAATGACTGAGAATGATTTGCAGTGGTATTTTCTTTGTGTAACTCACTATACCATGTAGTTGATGAAAGCCAGCATTATAACAGAATGCTGGGCGGCCAGGTCGATCTCACTCAGCAGTCCTGTCAACAGAGAAAGAGAGAGACTGTGTTTGAGAAGAAAATGCGGAATACATTTACAGCTAAACATTGGCCTAGTCTTGATGGGTCGTTTTGAAATCCTTTAGAATGACGTATTTCATGCTACTTCATATGTTCTAAAACATGTACTGTATATATGTCTTGAATTGCCATTGCCACATGAAATGAAGCAAACAGCGTGACGTATTTTGACATAAAATAATTACTGCGGAAGATCATTAACCAGTTTTCAGTGTTATTAAATAGATGCCGGAGAAGTGAAGGAAGAATATAAAGTCTCATTTGATGACTTCAAGCCAAATGTATTGTATACCATTGATTTGAATGGTTGATATAGGTTGGATTTACATCAGCCCCCCACCCCCCAAAATACCGGCTAAGAAGCCTCCAAGTTCATAAATCCACCACTCAAAGCAAAGCATCATTGTGCTGGGAATGGCTAATTTCATATAGGATCCCCACTCCTGCAGAGATTCAATACTCCAGCCTACAGAGGGTGAGAGAGAAACATCATCAGACATTTGTAGAAAAGGAAACCTTCCTCATATTAAGTTTCCATAACGAGTGAAGGTATGGCAGAATGAATATATGCACCTACTGCAGCTGACAGGCATTTCTAACATGTCATTATCAGGTTTTGACATCATATGACAATGCATTTCAACTGTACACACCTATAGAGGAGTCACACTGTCTCTGTGTACGTAATAAATATGTAATTTCTCGGTTTTAACCGACTTCTAGTACACGGCTGTTCCAAAGACCTTTGCTAATCAGGAGCTTTATCGGCCATTTCATTAGCGAAGCGTGTACATTCTGCTTACCCGCCCACGTTCCAGTGTGCAGATTCTTCCAGCGAATATAAGCGAATAAAATCACACAGATGTAAATTTGAGAGATGGTGTTGGCAGCAGCAGAACCGCTTAAATACAATCACAAAGACAAACGGCAAAAAAAGAAAAATGTCCTTACGTGTAATGCCAATATCAGCCCTCTAATAGTGAATGATGATTAACTTATTCAATGGCCTGTACTTACTAAACTCCTAGGTCCAGCCAGAAGAGCAGGATATAGTTTGTTACCACGTTGGCAATGTTAGCCAACACAGCTGCATACATCTGTGGCAGAATTATCCCCTAAATCCAGTTTAAATGCAAATTTAAATACCAGGTTATAATTTGTGAAGTTGTACTTTGGGAAGACATTTATTTATTTATTTATTTATTTATTTATTTATTTATTTATTCATTCATTCATTCATTCATTCATTTATAATAGCATATTCTACAACCTCATCTATCTTCTGAAAAGCTACGGCCCTAAAAAGGAGTTTGGTGACAGCTCCAGAGAAGAATCCTTATTAAAAAAAAAAAAAATCAAACTGAAAAGAATTTCGTTTAAAAAATGTACCTGGTTTTGAAGATAAGCAACTTGCAGCTGATGCAAGAACATAGCCTGCGTAGAGATGACACATAAATAGGAAGTCGGAAGAGCAGGAAGAGCATAACTAATGATCGCAAGAAAATAGCTCCGTCTTGCATAGCTCTAAGTGTCGCTCCACATAACAAAACGCAGCGTTACGGGGGCGATGTGACATAAGTGTACAATAACGTAGACGGCGGATGACTTACCGGTACCGCGGGCAGGTATGCAACAACGTATAACTGAGCTATTCTGAAGAAGAGGGAGAAGGAGAAAACGAGTTATTGTGAGAGAGTGGGTGTACAACTGCAAATGATCGTGGAGAGAGGATATTTTATTGTGTGAAAAGCATATTAGCTCAGAGCTCAAAGCAATTTCATATGTCTGTGGTGAAAGCGTCAGTGAGAAAATATTTAGCTCATTTAAAATGTAACAACTGTGTTCCTGTTGCATTAGGGAAGTGAACCGTACTTAAGTGGGGTTTTTTTTATATTTGTTTGTTTAGTTGGTTGGTTGGTTTTTTACGTTTCAGAAGATTTTATCTGTTTAATTCCAGTTGGCTCGGCTCACAGTCTTTTAAAAGCAAATGAAGCCACAAAATAAAGACACTTACAAAATAAAGACAGTGAAAAGCAAGGATCAGTTAAGCAGAGCTGACAACCCCGTTTTTCATTGCTACTTCCGGAATGTCAACCACAACAGTGTTTACAAAAGTGGTCAACTGCGACCTCTTTATGGTTGACCCCACAGCCTGGTCAATTGCATCTCTACATGCATTGTACAAAGAGACTTTAGGATCCAAGAATAATTTTAAGTTCTTTCATACAGTTCAACATGTAAGTGGTGGACACAGGTGCGCCATAAGAGGGGGGCGGGTTGTTAGGATGATTCGAAGGGCTCAGCTCTGACAGGGGGCCCTCATAGGACACTATTATCAGGTTTGGGGGGCCCAATATTATATTCTTTCAAAGGGCCCAAAATTTCTAGTGGCGCCCCTGGGTGGACAAGAAAATAATAACTTTAAAAAACAAAAATATAAATAATAAGAACATGTTCTCCATCAGTTTTTGAAATCAAAGGAAACACAGAATACAGAGAGTTGCACAGTACAGACTAGAGTGAGGGTTTATGGGTGAGTGTCAGTCACAGTGGTTGTGTTACCTGGCCACCTCCGGTTCCTGGCCCAGAAGCAGAAGAACAGCCTGTGTGTTGATGAGCAGGGCCCAGCACGGCAGACAGAAGAGGAGCAGAATCAGAACGCTCCTCTGTAGGATCACGCCCACACGTAACAGGTTTTTCCCCCCAAACGTCTGAGGACAACAGAAGCACAGAGACGTGGTTCTCTTATTACGCAGACAGGACAATACGTCTGCAGCGTAGACTATAATTTCATTCAACACGAACCGTCTTCTTGTTGTTGTTGTTTTTGTTGGTGTTTTTTAATCTCTGCAGGCAGTAATACCTGTCTATTTATCTGGGCAAAAGATATGAAGCAGACAGAAACACATTGACAAAAATAGCGTTGAATGCAGGAGAGAGGTTGGCTCTGCATAGTAATAGAACTCATCATTTTGGATATTTCTCAGGGTGTCCTCCCTGAATCAAAAGCCATGAATGTCCTTCCATTAAACCAGTGTGAAAACAGGACTGTTGATACATAGCTATCATAATCCAAAAGTAGGTGAAAATCAACTGTTCACAAGAAATTTCTTATAGGTAACAGATTATTTCTTTAGAGGTTAAATCCAAGAGAGTTGATCCAAGGGGATTTTTTGGTGATATTTTTGTGGTAAAAGCCTCTTTTGGAAGAAAGGGAGAAATTTGTGGTACCTGAGAGACCAGTGTGTCACACGCCAAGGCTAGTCCACCGCCCGTTGCTGCAGTTGTTATGTTAATGAACTGAAAAAACACAGTTTATAGCATTTGTTATCAGCTAAAAAAAAAGGACATACAGTATTCATTATTCTGTCTGTGAGGTCCTTCCAACAGCTGTGACTAACATGACTGTATTCACAAATGTTTACATACACACACACACACACACATATATATATATATATATGTGTGTGGGTGTGGGTTGGGGGGTGGGGGGGGGGGGGATAACAATCAAGTACATCCTAACTACATTTTCAGCATCTTCTTGTTTTCACAAACAACACCAATAAAGTAGCTGATGATATCATGAGCTCACTGCTGACGCCATCCCATAACCAGCCAAAACACTGTTTCCCAGACGACCACAAAACATCGTCACGACAAACGGAAGAAGGTAATTCAGGATTCGGGATGCTACCTGAAAAAAACAAAACCCAAAGAAAAGTGGTTAAAGATCACAAGACAGCAGAGAGCCTCACAGAAAACAGAGACTGTTTTACACTTAATTCTGTCTTCTCTTTTTGACTGTAAAACTCATTATTTTTGCTGTGATCCTGTTGGTGCAGGAAGATTAGTCTAAACTTGGGTAGAGCAGCTCATGAGTGACACGTAAGCTGAGGTAATGACTCTAAAATCCTGCACATGGGAAAACATTACACCCGATGACGGTCTATTAAATATCAATCAAACCGTCCCACACTGGGAACAAAAGCACACCAGATACAATGAACTCAGCGAGAACCGCTGCAAAGATGAGACACACTGATCAGTAGCATGACTGCAGAGCAGTAGTTTAGTAAGTTACAGAACAGAGAAAAGCATTTAGTCGCCAGAAATAACCAGAAGAAGCATTGAAAAGGTATGAGAAAAAAAGAGTAGTATGGAGTGATGGTTTTGGGGGGGGGTTCCTACCAGGGGTCCAGTCATACACAGGATGTGGTAGGTCTCCTCTCTATAGGCCAGGGGGATGTGACGCCTCACAGAGCGACAGAAGAAGAGCTTAGCGCTGGGTTCCATCGGGGAGGTTTCAGCAGCGGGACCGGACACATCCATGATCTCCTCAGTTCTGTCCCATGGTTAAAGCGCTGACAACACGGTGGGCTGGCTCCACTCCTGCAGCTGTGCCCTGTGCAGTTCACTGGGGCTAAGTTTCAGTGCTCTTTAAAGGCTTACTCATTAGATAAAAAACTGGCGAAATCCTGGAAGAAATGTTTCAATCTATGAAAGAGATCTATAAACATTAAATGGCCCCTCAACCCAGCGCTGTCACGAGGTGTTGGAGGGAGACACTTAAGAAAGCATGGAGCAAGTCTGAGTTTAAACCTTTTTAATATTGTCAGACCGAATCCGTTGCTTAGACCTACACAGGGATGTTAATCTACTTTCTTTGGTAGCTATGATGGGGTTTTTTTTTTTTTATAGATTATGAATACATTGTCTTCATGGATGGCTGAAGAGTGAATGATTATAAAGGCAAAAAAACAAGCAAATTTTTCAGTCAAATGTTCCTACACAAAATATCTATTAGTCAATGTTCTTGTAATAATTCCAGTTACAACAGCGGCATAATAAATCTGAGAAAATGAATTTTAAATACAGAATTAATACTTGTGCTTTATTAATCTCCAAATTAGATTCTCCCAAACATTAATTTCATAGTGACTACACTGTATGACTGGCATATTGAACCTCACATTAAAATGGAAAAATATACTCCTAAGTTACTCTCCCTTCTGCAAATACTAAAATTTTGAAAGTGGTCAGTTGTCTTTGAGAAAATGTATGAAAGTGCTTAATGGTCATATTTTAATAACAAGCTGTAATTTTTTTTTATGATGTAATCAGAGGATCCATTTTCTGTCGTTTTATCTCAAGACTGCAGTGATGAGAGTTTGTTTGATGGATAGCCTATTGTCGCAGTACATTAGTTGGCAGAGGATTAGTTTGTGTCTAGAAACCATGTGAGTGAATGGAATTAAAAGAAGATTTGCTATAGGATATTACTCGAATTTCCTCTGTCCTATTTTGGCTATTGCAAGCTCTCATTTAAAATGCATAGAGTGCAGTGAAGTCGATATTAAGTCACGACAGGCGGTTATTTGTTTCCATGTTAAGTATTTGCTATTTTAATCCGTTTAGTTGTTTGGTAGAGCTATTAGACAATTTGCCAATTCTAATTTGTGAACCACTTCTTTTGAACTTCACCCCCCCCCCTTCTCTCTCTCTCTCTCTCTCTCTCTCTCTCTCTCTCTCTCACACACACACACACACACACACACACACACACACACACATTTGGAACCTGCAGATTCTGCTCCGTCCAGAAGGGGGCAGTAGCGTCATGAATACTGCATGCAGTGCGTTCATCTCTGTCCTCCTTTGACATTCGGTATGTAGAGTTTCTATGACGCGATAAATGGAACAAAACTTCCATGTACAGTAGTGGATCTGTCAACTTAAGATGGGCCTCAGAAGAGGATTCCTTAATGACTGTTAAACAAACTGAAAGCTCAGAGGGCATGAAATATTTCTATAATAAATAACAAAGGTAATGAAATACCAGCCTCATAATTCAGATGGACACTGTATCAGTTGGTACAGTCAAAACTCCTATGGCAGTTGTGGGCTGTAAACTGCTGAATGCGCTCCCTGCAGTTTTTACTGTTTTGTTTAATGACTTAAATAAGCTTTGTATTTTTTTTTCTCCACAAAGACATTATGAAGGAGGTGTACAGCAGCAAAACAGTGAAGTAAATGAGATTTATACAGTAATATTGCATTAAACCCTGAAATTTACACGTCCCCTTTGCAGGAACGATACACTTTTCACATCGATTTTTAAGGAATCACAGCGTGTGCTCCTTCATATTAACTAATGAGGAAAAAATAGATACATATTTTGGTGCTGCTGTTTGACATACATGTACGAATCAGTGGTCCAATGTATGTATGTACCAATGTATATCTGTACCAATCAGATGTTCACAAACACTTAAGCTATATATGAAGTTTTCCCCTGCAAGGATGTCTTCCATGTTTACCAGCTGCTGTGGTTACTCATGGTCTTAACAGAATTAAAGTAGCTCATTTATATAATCAGAGCATCTTAACAACATGCCCTGTCAGTATCTGTATCTGCTGAAACATTTTTTGTTCTCTCTGAAAACAAGCAGGCTTGAATAAGAGGGTATTCAGAAAGACTTATGCAACATGGTTGGTATTCTATGCCATGTTATTTCACTGCTCTTTCATCTAGACCTTAAAGAGGTTTTTAGTGATGGACTCTCTCAATATTCTTCGCACACATGACACTCTCTCATATCTTTTATCCATTCCAACAGATTGTACTGGAGAACAAGAGAGGGATAATGCCAAACGGAACAGTGTAACCTTCACTGCTTCAGATCTCCAGCGTGTGTGTGCGTGTGTGCATGTGTGTGTGTGTGTGTGTGTGTGTGTGTGTGTGTGTGTGCGCGCGTGTGTGCGTGTGCATGTGTGTGTGTGTGTGTGTGAGTGTGTGTTCCCACTGTTTTTTGGTTTTTTTTGGATGTTCTCAGTGAGACAGTGTGCTCATACAGCCTTAATCAACAGAACTGTCCTTTGGCACAGCTGTACCAGACATTTTCACTGTTGTCTGTTACTTCCTCCAACCTCTTGTTGATCCTCGCTGCAATTTTCCCTCTGTAAACAGAGATGCGCTTTCAAAGCCCTCCATGCGACCATCTCTGTCAGGTATACTGCTTTGTTCCCTTCGAATTAGACTTGATGCTTGTTTTCTTTTGTCTTTTTTTTTCTCAATGAAAATAAACGAAATATGAAGAGCTCTTCAGTTTCTGTCTGTTTCCGACAGCAACAGATAACAACATAGAAAACTACCACGTTTCAGCGAAACGCTATCTAAATCAACGTAACACATACAGCCTACCATCAGGAAAAACAAAACAGAACAAAAAAAGAAAACACACCTTTTTTGTCCTCTTTCTCAGAAACCACACAAAACATTTTTAATAATTCTGTCATTTATGCAAATGGTGTGAATAACAAATGTGGAGCAGTTGGCGACTGCAAATACGTGGATACAATTAACATGGAATATGTGGCTTAGAGAGATTAAAGGAAACAGAGACCTGAGACTCTCTCTCTCTCTCTCTCTCTCTCTGTCTCTCTCTCTCTCTCTCTCTCTCTCTCTCTCGGACTCCGTGTCCATTCCAGAAACCATTTTGCTATTTGGAATTGCTGTCATACGCCATGAGCAAGTGGGTCAGCCTTGTATTGCATTTCATGCCTATAGAGATTAATGAGGAGTCTTACTCTGCTCTGTTTGTGTTTGTGTGTGTGTGTGTGTGTGTGTGTGTGGGTGCGCGCGTGGATGTCAAGGATGGAACACAATATCTCCAGGAGAAGAAAATTTCGCCATTCTCCTGGAGATATAGGAAGCAGACACAATGAGGGTGAAGCGTGAGCCGGTGTGAATGCTGGGGAGTACTCATTAACCAAGCCGTGGTCCATACCACAGCCTTCTTACTGAGAGCTAAACCATCTTCTCCCTCACTCTCATCCGCCAGTAAGGCCCGGGAGTGGGGATGAGGAGCCCACAGGGTTTTGGGATAATGAGGCAAGGTAATGATAAGGAGGCCATGGGAGGTGGGAAGGGTTTGGGGGAGATAATGAAGTTATTATGAGCAGGTTACAGAGCAGATGCTGTGGTAATAAGATGTCTGAGGAGAACATACTGAGACAGAAAACACCGGCTCATCAGGTAGTTTTCTGACTGGAATGAACTAAAACAAAGAAAAGGCCCAGGACGTTTAGAAGACATTTACAAGATGTTAACAAGACATTTAGAAGACGTTTGGAAGACATTTACAAGATGTTAACAAGACATTTAGAAGACCTAGCCTAGGACAATCGGACTTCCTGCAAGACCTTGCTCAGAGAAAAGGTTGATCAAGGTTCACAAAGGTCCAAAAATACCAAGTAAACCAGGACTTGTTGTGGCTGTGGAGATGAGTGTGATTGAGACCCTGCTGTGAGAACATATTATTTTCACTTAAGCAGTGAATATAAGGCCTACGACAGCTCTGAGTGACTAAGAGAGAATGGACAAGGAACATTCTGGAAAAAGAGTACACTCTTATGTGACAGTGAAGATTGCGAAGGCTGAGAGAAGGGCAGAACAGGTCCAAAAATATCTCAACTAAAGTTACATCCATTCACCATCACCATACAGAGATTTGTTTCAATACATTTCAAGGTTTATTTATTTTGTAAATGTTATGGAGAGGTTATGAAGCTGAAGTTTCTCGGGCGCAGGTATAATATCAGCAACAACATCACAACGTGTTATGAGATCATGCTCTCCCTCTCTCTCTCTCTCTCTCTCTCTCTCTCTCTCTCTCTCTCTCCCCCTCTCTCTCTCTCTCTCTCTGGGTCCTGTGATAGCTGGGAGGGTTATTACAGTGAGCAACCTGTCTTTCTGCCATCTCTAGCTGGGGCAGACTCACATATGTATTCATTTTCTACCTATACAGATTGTGCCCCGTAGGTTACAAGGTAAGGCATGTCGCACTCCTCACACGCGGTTCCATTCAAACGGCGTTGGAGAACGAGGTGAGCGATATGAGGCAAGGACATGTCACAGAAAGAAAGAATTTTCTAGACTAATTCAGTCCAAGCCTGGGTCACTCTCACCATCCCTCTTTTTCAGTGCATGACGAGACCCTGCCTAAAGCGTGTCTCTCAGTTCATATAACGGGAGAAGAGTGACAGTTTGTATCTTCTGAGAGAATGTGCTATCTAGCAAATCTTAGAACCAGGTACCTTAGCGTTACCAGATGTATTGAATTCCTTAAATGAAAGAAGGAGATATGATTGTATATCTTCTTTGATAATAACAATAATTGTTTATACATAATTATTTACACCAGATAATAATTATTTACACATCGATTGTCTAAAAAGAGAGCATGGCTGGCTTAGCCTAAAATTAAAAAAAAAAAAAAAAAATCAAGTGTGCATATTGAAGCAATCAAGGGAAAAAAAGGTTTAGTCTTCTTGTGAAAATGAATCTCAGAGTAATAAGAAATGAACACAGTCATGTATCAGACATGAAAATAACCCATTCACTCCTCTGAAATTTTTAACATATCATGCTATTTTCAGGACTTTTTCCTTATTTGGAGTGCAACCATTCTTTTTTCTTTCACGTGTATTACCAAAAATGACAGGAAAAAGTACTGAACTAATGGAAGTACTTGACCTTATATAACATTTTTCAAGAAGGATAAAAAGTGTGTGTACCAAAAATAGACCAGCAGCCTCTGGCCAAAGCAGCACTGGACTTTCCCACGCTCGATCATCAATGGGAAACTAATCTCTCTGGCCTTGCTGGTTTGACCCTCCTATGGAAGAATGGGCTACATTGAGGAGTGAGTTCCCAAAGACAGGGACCAACTAGACTGTGTATATGTGAGTGTGTGAGTGTGTGCGTGCGTGTGTGCGTATGTATGTGTGTGTGTGTGTGTGTGTGTGTGTGTGTGTGTGTCTGGCTGAATCGTAGCGTAAAGCCTCCCTCTCTCAGGGCTCTCTCTGCTGTTTATCTGGCCAACAATCACCATCCATTCCTCATCACTGCTGTGGCCTAAACAAACCCACTCATTCAAACCAAATTAGAGCCTGGCCAAAGTGTCTGGGAATAACGTTCAAACACTCATCAGCTGTGCTGCGCTCTGACTTCTTCCTCTGTTGTAAAACGATCCGACCGCATCCAGCGGCACAGGCACTCAGTTCATAAAAGGTGTAAAAAAGGAGAAGAGAAAAAGAGTCAAACCTCTGAGAGTGAACATTGGCATCTGTTAGGTCTGCCTAGCTCTCCACTATTTTCATTCTGTTTTTCATTTAAAGAAGCCCGTTTGCATTTCTTATCGCAAAGGAGACAGGGAACGTGGAACAAGTCGCTGTTGTTGCCTGAGTGATATGATGATTAATAACCAATATGCAGCCCCCCTCCCACCCCCCCAAAAAAGGGACAATAACAAAAACAAACAAAACCCAGTGCACTGCCTGCTGCGACAGTTTAGTTTTGAAGTCCATCCTCTGGTGAAAATGCCTCTGTTTGCTGTCGAGTGCTTGATTGCCTTTCTACAGAGCAGTCGAATTAACAGACTCACTTATCATGCCTTTCTAAGGGCAATTTCAGCAGCATTATGGGTGGTAAAACACGGTACTGCCAATTGTTCCCCCATATAGTACGACTCAATAAACTGCCACAAATCAGGAGAGAGAGAGAGAGAGAGAGAAAACCCTTAAAGCTGGCCAAGGGAGTGGATGCGGTTGTTTTTTAATGGCTGTACCAAACATGAAAGTTGTGCATTATGATTACATAAGGTGAAGTCTATCATTTCAGTGTTTGCTATACACACTCTCAGCATTAATAGGCTGATATAGGAATTGCATTGTCATAAGTACAGTAGCATTCAATAACGTGAAAAGGAGTCGAGACAGTATGTGGGTAATTATAATATATACCTCGGGTATGTAAGAGATGCAAAACGGTATCAAATAAACTCATTTGTTTTGGGATTCCCATTACAAAACAAACAAACAAAATAAAACAAGAAAGTTCAGCGGTTGAATCTTTTACATACTGTTTCTAATCCAAACATTATCAGAGGTTGGGGTCGTTAAGATTGGAAGTTATTCTGTTGTTTACCTTGCAGCCTTTAATGGGACATCACAAGTTGTTTTTAAAGCATGGTATACTGTACATAGAGGCAGTAAAACTGACCCTCATCAAATGAGGTGAGTAACGTAACCATAATGTTAATACGCAAAGCATGTGTATGCAGCTGGAACTAATCCATTTCAGCCCATGGATTTACAACCAAATGATTAATGCACCATTAATCAGGCTAAACGAGCAGAAGGCCCCAATCAAAGCATATTAAAGGTTGAGGAACATTGTTCTTCTGGTCGCAACCTCTGCTTTAAGTAAATCCATGTTCCTAATCTGTATGTGTGCAAGTGTGTGAGTGTGTGTGTGTGTGTGTGTGTGAGAGAGAGAGAGAGAGAGAGAGAGAAAGTGTTGTATAAGTGACAAATCTAATCTGAAGAAAAATCTAATTTGAAGGTGAGAGAGGGAAAAAAAAAATAGAACAGCCATTTTCTGCTGAAAATTCCAGAAGCTCCTGTTTGCATGCTAGATCAAATTTTACTTGACTGCGGTCGTCCGTCGAAGAGGTTAGTGGCCTGTGTCCTTATAATGGCTAATACAGCCAAACGAACACAGGAGGAGAGCAGGAAAATAACAGGCTTTATCCTCAACTGGAACAAAATGGGCCTCCAGGATTTGGCAGGGTGACAGAGAGCATCTGACAGTAAAAACGTTCGACAGCTGACCCTTGACGGCCATTTCTGTCATTTTTGTGACAGGAAGACAGTGTCCGTTTTCACATTACCATACACTGAGACATGAAGGGGAATGAGTGAGCATTTTTTTTTCTTCTTAAACCCATTTTGTTCTCATTTTCAGATACCATTACTTAAACTACAGGATCAAAGGTACATGAAAAATAGCAGTGGAATTTACATAAATATTAGAAAAAGGTCTATCTGAAGCCACGCAATTAAGAGCTTGAGAAAGAGGGAGAGTAATTAGAACGACAGACGAACGTGCCCTTCTCTGATTGGAGGTGAGCGGCTCTGGGGAAGGAAGGTGACGGTCAGCTCTCATTTTAGAGCAGAGCCAGAGGAAAGTGGCTCAGAAAACCAGTCAACCATTTCAACAGCATTAAAACTAACAGCGCTATCCTCACTGAACACAAAGGCTCACGATCTGGGCAAAATGGACAGTTTAATGAGACTATAACAGTTAGATAAACCTTCTTTGTGAATCTTGTTGAATTTCACACTGTTTCAGCAATACGGAGAACATATTTACAAAATACAAGAGCTATAAGTTCTTGCATTGCTTATAAATGTCAGTGAGTTAATATCTTTGAGTTAATATCAAAAACTTGTCTTCATTCAGACACCTGGTGTCGTCAACGGTGAGAATATGTATTCAATAAGCAGGAAACATGAATTATTCTGCCAATATGTTGAAAGTACATTTATTACTATAAATATTTTTGTAATATCAGTAATAATTCGGGGACATACGCTGTATGTATTTTACCGAACACAGGATATGTTTACCATTTCTTTAAGGAAAATACAAAACATGAAAATATTTATATTTTCATTACAGCGCACAATATAGCTTTATATAAGACAAATACATTTACATATTTTGTGTGCACATCGTATGCAAATAAGGCTAGAAATACATTCATACACAGGTTTCAGCACTGTCAGATCAGCCAGCAGTCCTTCCATCATTAATAATGTACAGTTTCCTGCCACATGACTTAAAGTGATCACACAAAAAGGATATATTTACAATTGTCATTTTGGTGTCTTAGACGGACTCGAGTTTTTGTTATTCGAATAGCTATCGAAGGCTATCATAAACAACATTTCACTGAACAGTTAACACAAAGTTCACTCAAGAAATTGCACTCAGCTGATTAAGACAGAAAAAACTAATAAAACTTGCCATGCTCTTGGACCTCTGTCAGAGTATATACAATAAATACAAAATTACACACACACACACACACACACGTTTGAAAACATTCTCATTCACAGTATTCTGAGGTTACTATACACTTTTAAATAAATTTAAAAGCAAACTTTGCACAGCCACAAAAATAAATAGATACTATATAATTCATTTACTATCAATTAAACAATTTAATTTGATCACCTCCTGATAAAAAATAAAAACCTATTTAATGTAAAATAAATTAACCGCAAAACATAAGGCAAGAATTGCATTGCATTACAAGTAAAAAAAAAAAAGAAAAGAAAAAAAGAAAAAAGAAAAGAAAAAACACCATGAGGAAATTTCAGTGTGTTCTCGAGCTTCATTCACAAATGTTACTCTCATTTAAGAGGTTATGATTTTTTTTAGATACTGTAGTCCAATAATAACACAATAAAACTGTACTCTCGTTACATTACACACAACCAATATTTCCCTTGACAAACACAGCATAGTCAGTTTGAGTTGTGTTTATATGTAAACAGTAACATTTTGTCAGCTTAAGTCTTAGTACAGATCGCTGACCAACAATTTAATTCATGTGGTGTTTCCGTGACAACCGTGTAAACACTCAAAGTCACTTCAAAACCATTACAAAAATCATACACTTTGACTTCTATGCGCTTATTAAGTATAATTGACTATTGCGATACGAGACGATAGCACAGACGACGATTTTTTTTTCTGGTGCCGCTCACAGTTTTGACGTGGGTCAAGAGAGGATGAGGCCCAGAGAGTAACGACTGCCCAAAACCCGCAGACGCAGTGCTTCTGAGGCCATTCGTATGACGGCTCGCGGGTTTTGTGAGAAGTAAATATTGGTTTGATTCGGCAAAGGGGGGGCTGGACACAGGTCAAGCGCAGGATTCCTGTCGCTGTCATGTACGATATCCCACCTGAGTGACTGAGTGAGAAACGGTGAAGTTCAGGCCAGGCCAACGGTGTTGACTCAAGGTTAACATGCCCGCTGTGAGCAGGAGAGCTTCCAACTCAAAGACAGGCAACCCAGTGAGGAGACAAACGCCTAGGATATTTACAAAAAAAAAAAAAAAAAAAAGGATTATTGCAGGAGCATGCTCCGTCCACCTGTCTGAGCAGCGGGTTACGGCCGCGGCCCAGCCGGCGTCCTCCGCGGTGTGTGTATTGCTTGAGGCATAGGGAATGTTCCGGAATTGTCTGCCTTTTTACTTCTCCTGCTTGGAGCGACAGCTTGCCTGCTGTGTCAGCTCTGTTGAGTTGCGGAACCACTGAAGACAAGGACGAGTGAGTCACTGGACAAATCCACGGGAAAAACAATCCATGCAAGGGGAAACCATGAATTACCGGTCCACGTTCTTCCGCCACCTTCAGGGCAACAACGCGTGAATTTATTTAGGGGGAAAAAACAGGGCATTTTGTAACATAGGCAGCTTAATAAAAACGTTGCATTCCCTAAAAAATGTCCGCCAAAGAGAGCACACATCTCGGGAAACCAGATTTCTGGAATTTTCAATAATGTTATTTCGGTTGGCAAAATAATCCACAGGGAGGGGAAAAAAAAAAAAAAAAAACGAAACAAAACAAAACAAAAAAAAAAACACAGAAGTAAGCCCCTCGGTGAACAATTGATAGCTGAGGCAAGATTTGTCATAGCATGTGGTCCAATTTTCACTGGCGGCTTCAGAGTGGGTGCATATTCTACAAAGGAAATGGAGTAAGCGGGATGTCACTTCACACAGCAATGGTGTCAAAATGAACACCAAAAAATCTCTGTATCTATCCATTTATATCCATTTATAACCACATCAGAAGAAATGACGGTACGCACTAAGAGTCACGTCAGTCATGCCCTCATCTACACTCACTGAGATAACATTACTTCACAATAAGAAAGCCCGGGATTTGGGCCATGCCCCGGCACTGTGTCCGCGGATCATCAGACACCGACTTAATAGCTTTCAATTGTAAAATTTGCATTTGGATTCTGGATGACTGAATTGAACATAAGAAAAAAAAAAAAAAACCCATACACACACACAGACAGACACACACACACTCACACACAAACACACGGTCCTAATAATAGCACCGCTGCCTTCTCAGTTCGGACGTGAATATGAATGAGGACAGCGTTAAGGGGCGGAGTCTTCCCTTGATGGAATTAAATGGGGATTTTTATGTCAGTGGCTCTCTCTCACTCTGTCTGGTGACCTCCCTTGCTTCCTACCTGGGAAAAAACAGCCACAATCAAAGTGGCCAAGCCCAGGCTGTGCCAAAGAACCGCTGAAGCCAAATGGGAAATGCTTTTCTCAGCCGTGTGTTCTTTAAGGCTTACATGCAAATTCACAGGGTGCTGATTTGAATAATACAGGAATTATATGCATGAGCATTTTGCTGAATGCGGTGGATGTTATGATTCTGCTGAAAAAAAATAATCGTCTAATGCTCTAGCAGCAGGGTATTTCTCTATCCAGAGGCTAGGTTTTTTTTTTATGCGGGTTTTTCATAATCATTATGACCATATGCATAACACTTTCAAATCATCAATGGTGATGAGATCAGTGAGTTTTTTTGGGGGGTTTTTTTGAGAATCTGTAACATGCTGTTGTTGCATTTTTTTAACAGAATATAGAAGAAGTCCTAGTGGCTGACAGGAGACATACTGAGACAGGAGATATGGTATTAAATACCAAAGAGCTTACCTGGGCCTTGTCCACTAAGTAACCCTTTTTTCTCCCCTCTTTTCCCTTGCTCTTGTCTCTTCATTAGGGTGTGGTGTCTCCACGGTGCATGGAGCCTCTCGTCCATCCACCGTGGCCCCCGCCCCCTCCGCCGGCGTGGTCTTTGTCTGACTCGGGTTGGCTCTGGGCCCGTTCGGGTTTGGGGTTGGGGGTGGACGGCGGGTCGGGCTGCTGGACCGACATGGTCCGGCGCAGGTGCGTGCGTTTGCACAGGAAGTCGGGCTTGGCCGACAGGCCGAAGGAACCCTTCCTCAGCACCATGCGAACGGAGGGGCTTTTCTTCGGCCGCGCCCTGTGGCCAAACTGCAGGGAGGACAGATGTGCCGCGTAGCCCTCACTCAAAAACTACTCAGATGATGAGAAGAGAAGAGAAGAGAAGAGAAGAGAAGAGAAGAGAAGAGAAGAGAAGAGAAGAGAAGAGAAGAGAAAGAAGGACAGCAGTGAAGAGAGAAGAGTTAGAGAGCAGAAGGAAATGACAGTTGGTGTGAAACAGATGGAGGGAGGGTATGAGACGACAAAAGGCACAGAGTTAAACAAATGAACAGGGACACAATCAATTCCAATATTAGATCTATTAGTGAATCAATTTATTCTAGCCTGAGGTACAGTGAGAGAGATAAAGGGAGAGTGGGATACCTGGCACTGATTCTGGTACTTCTTGGATGGTCTCCCCACAATGTAGATCTGTGAGGGACTTAGTCCCAGCATGTTATAAACAGAGATGTCCTTCATTGAGCCGTAGGCAGATGTAATCTTTATGTGACACTAGCAGAAAAGAGAAAAAAGGAAAACATTTTCTGCTGGAGAGGCTAAGACTGAAGACACGAAAATGCATCAATATGTAAATTAAGAGTATAACACAAACACACACAAATACGAGAGAGAGAGAGAGAGAGAGAGAGAGGGGGAGAGGGAGAAAGAGGGAGGGAGAGAGAGAGAGAAAGGGGGGGGGCGAGAAAGCGAGAGGGAGAGAGAGAGAGAGAGAGAGAGAGAGGAGCAGAAGCCAGGCACACAACAGCAGTGAGAGAAAGAAAGAAAGAAAGAAAGAAAGAAGAGAGAAATAAAGAAAGGAAGAGAGAAAGAATGAAAGAAAAAGATAGCTTTATAATTGTACTCTGTGGGGTACCAGCACACACCTCCTGCATTAGGTTTCGGAGGAAGATGGTTTTCTGACGCAGGGGGTCGTGAACGAGGCCCTCGGAGAAGAAGATCATGCCCTGGGGGAAGTTATGCTGGGAGAGCCAGGAGACCACGCGCTGTTTCTGCATGTCCGGACGCCCCGTGATATAGATGATCAAATAGCCCAGGTCCTGCCAGTGTCTAAACCCAGCAAAACATCTCTCCTCATTCTCTCTCATCAGACAAACACACACTCTACTGTTTTATTACATTCAATTCATTGGTTTGTTGAGTCACAAAACCCGTTAAAATGCCATTTTCATTTGCGTTAACTCAGTTAAACACGTGTAAGTACAGTACAATATCAACTTTTCACTGACAATAGACGTGAATAAATCTACAAACATTTGTAACAACATTCTCAGCTAAAATCTAATAATTATTGTCATTAATTGCATATATTTGGAATTACATAAAGCAGAATACAAATGTTACGTATTTAGAAATTGTTTGTATTTATACACGCCTACTAATTCAAATTACAAATCAAGAAATCAATGCTGACACTATCAAATATTAAATCAAACACTGAGGCGTATGACTCTTTACATATATTATACTCCACATCTCTTTCTCTGGTCTTTGGTTTCTGATCTTTATCTAACCAAGTACATCAGTAAACAATCAACTCTCATTTACGATGACATACCAGCCAAGAGGTTCAAAACTGCAGTACAGGCTTGCCAACAGACAAAATGTACAACGCGCGTAGCGATGCCACAATCTCTCGACCAAATCACATTTAAATTGATTGCACTTGGAGATCAATTGCAGTGAGACAGCACGCTGACATTGACAGCAGGCGGGCGAAAGAGAAAAAGCCTGGAGAGAAATTACTTTCCAGTTGACACCTGAAAGCATGGGAGGGGTCTGACATTGCTCTGCTCAGTGACTGGAGAATAACACCTCCTCCGTTACCTGACCACGTCCACTGCGCCCGCTCGCACTTTGGGGTCACTGCCCATGATGGAAACACTGGCGGCGAAGGAACCATCAATACTGAACACCACACACTCCATCCCCCGCGGCAACACCGTCAGGAAAGCCTCCGCACTCGTCTGGTCACCCCTGAAGGGGTACAGAGAGAGAAAAGAGAGAGAGAGAGAGAGAGAGAGAGAGGGGGGGGGGAAAGAGCGAGGAAGTGAGGGAGAAAGAAGGAGAGTGAGAGAAGAGAGAGAGACAAAGAGAGAAAGAGAGCGTAGAAAGAGAGAGAGAGAGAGAAACTGGGGTGACTGCAGGCAAATGGGCTGTGTGTCTTTCCAGCAATTCCACGGGGTTCTCTAAATCAATTCACTGGCGTGCCAGCCCACAGACAATCTGCGATCCAGTTCTGCTGACAAGAGACTTAAGACAGCCAAGCAAACTCCTGTTTATTTCCACAAAGACTAGTCCGCATACTGCACCTCGGAAGAAAATGCAGTTTGATAAAATAAAAACCGTAGCCAAATGGTACTGGGGAGGGGGGGGTTGCATGAGACACCCCAGAGAAGACCAGTCTAGAGGAAATGACTTACTTGACGACCATTTTAATGGGATAAACCCCCAAACCCAGTTTCTTGCTCTTGGGGATGGTGTAGGAAACTCTTCCACTGCTGTTGGTCACTTCTGTGTCAAAGTGAACCCAACGCCCAGACTGAGGCTGCGTCATGAGGAAAATATCAACCTGTGTGATTGTGTGTGTGTGTGTGTGTGTGTGTGAGATAGAGAGAGAGAAAAAAAGAGAGAGGAAAACAATGAGACAGGGGAATAATGTTGCAACGGTAAGACTGAATTCACATTTCACGTAAATGTCACTCCACTCTGGGATAGCATAATCTAATACAATGATAAAACAATGACATCTCCCCACTGAGACAGCAGAACTCTGACCTGTTATATGATGTGTGACAGAAAGCACACACCAGCATTGCAAGGTCATTATGGGTGAGGTAACTGAAGTGCTAACAGAACTAATTTGAGGGGTGAACATGTGATTTACCAATCTATTTAACTGATTGATCATGTAAGCGTCGTGCTGGAACAGTACCTTCTCGCCTGTCAGTGTGACCATGTCGAGAGGACCGTACATGAAACGTCCGACCAGCGTCTGTGGACCGTCCTCGGTCGCGATGACATCGTTCACTCTGTGGTTAGCAGTGACGTTCTGCAAAAGAAAAGAAAAAAAAGATATTTTTTTCCCCTCACTTCTACGTTCATCTCTATCCAAAAGGACCCTTATAATAGGTTACGAGGAACAGGACACTTAGACCCCAGAAAGATAGCACAAAATATCTCTCTCCTCACACTTTAGAAAGGTAAAAAAGAATAGATTCATAAATATGCAGTACAGAGATGCCTTCCTAAAGAATGTGTTAAATCTGTGCTCAGCCCCTCTCCGAAGCAATTGTGTTCCACTTCAATAAATTTCATTTCGCTGAGAAAGTTATAACACTCTGCAAATAAATGCTTCAAATCGTTTGCTAAGGTGACTGGACTTCAATGAGAAACGTAAGGGTGCAGAACGCTGAAATATGGAGATTCGTAGAAATTAACGGTTTCCGTCTCCTTGGCGGCAACGGCATTCACACGCGCACGGCATGTAACGTCTGTGAAACCCCAAGAGAAATCGGAATGACACGCCGTGCCTTTTTTTTGGTCTTATATGCAGGTATGCACGCTAAATTAAAAGCATTGAGCTTTCACAAATGTCCTCACAATGCATGAGACTGTGGAGAGAGGGGGATACACCCTCATATCGCTCTGAAGAAGTAGCAGGATTACGCACGTGTGCAGGGCTCTGACCCTGTAGCAGCAGTGTTGGGAGATGCGACGCTTAAGCAGCTGAGCTATACAAATTGACGAACGGCAAGAGATAATGAGCCTGATTGACTATATTTGTCATTTAATGAAGCTATTAAACATTTCCAGCCTTCATCTTGGCCCACGTCCAAAGAAACTCTCACATGCTCCTGTTGTTATGGCCCGCGTGCACACAGGGAGACTGCAAACGACGTTTTGTCCGACCGCAAACGGGGATTGTCATACGGGTCCAGGGGACATGTTCTCCGCATTGACGGACCGCGTGACAGTTTAAATATGAGACTGAAAGACTGTGGGTGGTGACATGTCACTTATGCAGGGGTACACACTGAAACGGCGGGAGAGTAAAAATCCACGGAAAGGCCGTCCAGTAAATCTGCCATGGTGTATACGGATGACTTCCCATCAGAGACAGGCATCGAGTGAAAGGTGATAGGATGGAGGGAGATATGGCTGCTTCAGTGGTCAATCTGCACCTTCCGTGTCAGCATCCAACTCTCAATCGCTGTGTGTGTGTGTGTGTGTGTGTGTGTGTGGGTGGGGGGGGGGGGTTGGGGGGGGGGGGTGTTGAGGGGGAACGAGGAGGAGCTGGGGGGTGTAGGGGGGTGTGAGGGGGCCAGAGAAGATGAAGCCCCCGAGGGGGAAAAAAGAAAAAAAAGTCTGAATAAAATTACCGTCAAACATGAAAGGCTAAGGGAATAGCTCTGATCAAACAGAGCATGAGTACCCACAGCAAAATTTTCACTTTAGAAAGCAACAGGCTTCAGAGAAAGGGAAAAAAAAAAGTCTTTAAAAAAAAAAAGAGACAACTGAGACCATCGGATCAAGGCCCTTATGCTCAAAAATACTCGCTTCTAACAAAAAAAGAAGCTTTCAGTCGTCTATATTTAACATGGTTAAATGGCAATAGAAATATCCTTTGTGAATGGCCTTGATTATGAAAGGAGGCACAAAAGTAGCTATAACACCTTACATCATTGGTTTCTCTATGGTGCTGAGTTAGATAACTGCTATACTGTGCATAGATAATTGCTTTACTAAAAGACTGAGGGTGAAGTGTGGGTTTATTTATTTATTTATCTATTTATTTTTTTAAGCCACGGAACTCTGCCCACATAGATGGCTATTGTGTAAACGGTTGAGGAGCACAAAGTCCTCTCTGGAATGGGGCTATTTTTAGCCCATCTGTAACAATGTCAAGTCCACTCCAACTGCTAGACACAGTCTCTTGAGTGATGGACGCTTCTGAGAGGCTGTATCCGTGTGTGTGAGTGTGAAAGAGAGAGAAGGAGAGAGGAAAGAGAGAGAGAGAGAGAGAGAGAGGAGAGAGAGAGAATGTGTGTGTATTCTAAAATTCTAATATTCATTGAAATATGCTAACAGCATTACTCAGCATATCTTCATCTAATGAGATATGATTCATCACAGAAAAACGTTCATCAGGAGAAAATGCTGATGCCAGCGTTTCAGTTTTGCTACCCGCTCCGGTTTGAAAATGTACAATTAAGCTTTGAGTACCTTTGCAGTGCCAGAGAATGTGAAGGGTCAGAATCGACAGGAAGGTAGACTATAATAAGGTCTGAACACCTCAGCTGGCAGGTAGACTGTAACAGGGTCATAGTACCTCGGCTGGCAGGTAGACTGTAACAGTGTCTGAGTGTCTCAGCTGGCAGGTAGACTGTAACAGGGTCTGAGTGTCTCAGCTGGCAGGTAGACTGTAACAGGGTCTGAGTACCTCGGCTGGCAGGTAGACTGTAACAGGGTCTGAGTGTCTCAGCTGGCAGGTAGACTGTAACAGGGTCTGAGTGTCTCAGCTGGCAGGTAGACTGTAACAGGGTCTGAGTACCTCGGCTGGCAGGTAGACTGTAACAGGGTCTGAGTACCTCGGCTGGCAGGTAGACTGTAACAGGGTCTGAGTGTCTCAGCTGGCAGGTAGACTGTAACAGGGTCTGCGTGTCTCAGCTGGCAGGTAGACTGTAATAGGGTCTGAGTGTCTCAGCTGGCAGGTAGACTGTAATAGGGTCTGAGTGTCTCAGCTGGCAGGTAGACTGTAACAGGGTCTGCGTGTCTCAGCTGGCAGGTAGACTGTAACAGGGTGTGAGTGTCTCAGCTGGCAGGTAGACTGTAACAGTGTCTGAGTGTCTCAGCTGGCAGGTAGACTGTAACAGGGTCTGCGTGTCTCAGCTGGCAGGAACACTGTAACAGGGTCTGCGTGTCTCAGCTGGCAGGTAGACTGTAACAGGGTCTGCGTGTCTCAGCTGGCAGGAACACTGTAACAGGGTGTGAGTGTCTCAGCTGGCAGGTAGACTGTAACAGGGTCTGCGTGTCTCAGCTGGCAGGTAGACTGTAACAGGGTGTGAGTGTCTCAGCTGGCAGGTAGACTGTAACAGGGTCTGCGTGTCTCAGCTGGCAGGTAGACTGTAACAGGGTGTGAGTGTCTCAGCTGGCAGGTAGACTGTAACAGGGTGTGAGTGTCTCAGCTGGCAGGTAGACTGTAACAGGGTGTGAGTGTCTCAGCTGGCAGGAACACTGTAACAGGGTCTGCGTGTCTCAGCTGGCAGGTAGACTATAATAGGGTTTGAGTACCTCGGCTGGCAGGTAGACTGTAACAGGGTGTGAGTACCTCGGCTGGCAGGTTGACTGGAATAGGATCTGTGACATTCCTGGCTTAGAGTAACTAGCTGAGACTGAAACATTCTTATTGCATTAAGTTCACTGACCCAAACTGAGAAGCAAAAACTAATTGAATAACAAAATCCTTTTTCCCAAGCAATGAGCCTGTGTGGGTCATAATGATCCCTAAGTTCTTTCTCAATGCAAAAATTCACAGCAAATTTACCAGGGCTAAATTCCGTTTGCTCTTGTTTTTACAATCTGCATTGCGAATTCAACACTGAAAGTTAATTTAACACAGAGCGATTTTGGGCATAGGGATCTCAGTCTACTCACCCTCAACTTGACATGCGTGCGCCTGCGCAGCCACTTCTCCCGTGGGCTGGAGGGCGAGAAGGGGGCGGAGTCCGAGCTATCAGCTTCCTGGGCTTTCACACAGTCGCAATGCATGACCTGTCAATCAAACACAGCACTGAACCTCCACCAACAAACTGATCCCTTCGACAACACACACAGAGCACCTCTTGAAAGTAAACATAAATCTACTCACATCAGACCAAATTCATAAGGGGTTAATATCTTTCTCTCTGCCACAGTTGCAGAGTCAAACCAAAAACTGTTCGGTCAGAAACTTTGCCTCCCACATTAAGCTCCCAGTCCACATGACATAACCCCACACGAAAGGTGTTATTTCCATCAATCATACAGCAAGAGATGAATGGAGTTTTATTCAAGCAAGGTTGTCGTGTCTCCGTCAACAGCTTAAAATGGTCTAAGAGCAGCAATTACGTCTCACTTCAGGCCCGCCGATTATCAAATACAAAGAAAAAACTTGCACTTAAATTCTTAAGACCTCATTAAAAAAAAAAAAAATCGTATTTTTCCCCCCACTTAATAAACGTGAATGCACTGCCTCCAGGCAAAAGCAATCGTTCGACTAAAATTCCAAAAAATCTGCAGAAGGACACAGACTGCTGTTGGTGTGAGCAGTCCACCAAGCACAGCTCTCAATAATCTAAAGATTTATCAGTACTGTTAGTTAAGCATGGGATCCTTTTTGACTGCTCAGTCATACGGTCCACAGTTAGAGTGAGTCAGAGGCCACACTATGAAAAAAATGAAAGAAAAAAAAAAAAAAAAAAAACATTTAATTTTTGAGAAATATTCTAATGCGCACGGAATTAAATGTCAAAACAGAGATCCAAGGATGTATAGATACAAAAAGTGCGAACACAAAAAAATAAAACGGTCATTTGGAATAACACTACAGTTAAAACTAACTACATTTAACTATTACATTTAAGGCAGATGCCACATCTGTGTTATCTCTCCTGTTAAATTAAATAAAGGTTGAAAGCTAAAGAACTCATTTGAATAGAGCAATTTTTTTGCACAGAGCAAAATTTGAATCTTTCAGATCATACCCAAAACTATGCACATCTGTTTGTGTTTGTGTGTGTGTGTGTGTGTGTATGTGTATGCATGTGTGTGTGCGTGTGTATGGGTGTGCATGTGTGTGTATATGTATATGTCTGTGTGTGTGTGTGTGTGTGGTGTGTGTGTGTGCGAGAGAGAGAGAAGCTTGTGAGCCTCACTAGTCTAACAGTCAAACTACTCACATGTTCAGAGTACATTGGTCTTACTGCCATTATGCTAATTTCCTCTTGCATTAATAAGCTGATACCCTATAAAGCAATAGCCTCTAATGGAAGAGCAAAAAGGCTGTTGATTGATCTTGACGTTTTTCTTTTTTTTTTTTTATTATTAAAACCTTGGAGACCTTTACTCTTTATCCATCTACTGTGTGAGGATGATGTGAGAACCAGAGAGAAGTCCCAATAAATGCAAATTACAACAACAAATAACACTACACAGTCCTGCATCAGACACTGCCTGACAGTGGATATGTTAATTAATTCCTAACAGCATAAAACTTTCCCTTTTTCTTTCCTCCCCTTTCTTTGGATCTGAGCGGACCAGAACCAGTGACAATCAACACTGTTACAGACTTCAGCGAGATATAAAAACGTATGGAATGGTCGTGGGCGTCATCTGAACGATCCGTCGCTCAGACGATGTGTGCATGTGTCACTGGGCTGGCGTGCAGACAGGGCAAACATTAGAACCTGGTTCAGAGCACTGACCTGACGGAGCACAAAGGCCACCACGTCGGTGGATTCCCAGTAAGAGGCGTGGAAGAGGTGGGGCAGGGCCACGGTGGGGAAAGCGGTCAGAACATCTGGGCAGTACAGGGCGTAGTCTATCCGCGCTGATCCCCACCAGGTGCTTGAAACTGACACACACACGCGCGCACACACACACACGTGCATACACACACACAGACACGCACACACACACACACACACACACACACACACACACACAGACATACACACACGCGCGCACACACACACACACACACACACACATGCACACACATGCACACACACACACACACACACACACACACACACACGTGCACACACACACACACAGACACACACACACGCACACACACACACGCACACAGACATACACACACACACACACACACACACACACGCACACACACGCACACACACGCACACACACGCACACACACGCACACACACACACACACACACAGAATGCTTGATTGAAGAATCTGAAAGAAGCTTGAGTAATTACACCTTTGATGTGTTGCTATGTTGTAACTGCTACGTGGCGCAGGGATCAATAGTAATGTATGCAGTCATGTCCGTACTGCATTTGTACTAGGCAAAAACAGGCCGTCATACTTAACAGCTAATAACTGCAGTGCTACAACTCTCAATACAACAGAGACATTAAGCTGCTTAGCAGCTTGTTATGTAGATCAGCCCCATAGGAACTGGCGCTGCTAACACAGTGGTGCAGTCCATAACTACAATGCCTGGGGTTTTAATACAAAAACAAGCCACTTCATATTTGAACAGGATAGAAAGACACGAAATTATGTGTGAGGGCTATACACCCCCCCGGTTTAAAACAATCTGAATGACTGGGGGATAGGGGTGTGGTTGGGTGGGGTGGGTCTGTGTCCGGATTTTTTGTCTGAACATGACGGGTGATTAGCGTTGGCTAACGCCTACTCACTGTTAGCCACAGTGGAGCTGAGACGACTCTCCAAACACCCGGACGTTTCGCTGTCCATGCTGGTCAAACTAGGCCTGCGCACTCCACCGCTCAGCTTGCCTCCCCCTCTCTCTGTCTGGGAGGGAGATGGGGAAGGCGGGGGTCCACTTGGAACTGGCCCTCCACCCTCCAGGAACACTTCAGGGTGGTTTGGGATGTCATCAACTGGATGGAGAGGAATCAGAGAGAAGGAGAGAGAGAGAGAGAGAGAGAGAGAGAGAGAGGGAGAGAGAGAGAGAGAGAGGGAGAGAGAGAGGGAGGGAGAGAGGTGAGGGAGAGAGAGAGAGAGAGAGGGAGAGAGAGTGGGAGAGAGAGAGAGAGAGAGAGAGAGAAAGAGAGAGAGAGAGGGGGAGAGAGAGAGGGAGAGAGGGAGAGAGAGAGGGAGAGAGAGAGGGTGAGCGTGCTGAACATTACTCAATTAGGCCTATTATGCTCAGATGAGATGAAGTGATCGTCTTGGGTGGCGGCTGGTTGATTTGTGGAGCAAAAAAAAAAACAAAACAAAAAACTCAGCATATACACAGAGTAAAACCACACAGACGTGTAGCACGGGGGGGAGGGGAAGACAAAAGAAGGGCAAGACTTGTCACTCCACAGACTTAGATATGACCCTACAAAAGTCAGCTAATCATATTTAGATGATAGCTGTGCCAATGGGAGAACCGAGGGGAGTGTTAAGAGAAAGACATATGCTAATCTGTCCCCTAAAGCCAGCAGTCAACAACTCATTTAGCCATGCGTCTTGTTACCGAAATCCAACCCTCTCCCCGATTAAAATTTCATTTTCTCCCTCTGCCTAGCACAGTGGAATCATTTCAACACAAGCTGTATCATAAAGATAAAAATGATTTTTTATATTGTGCTCGCTGGCGCTCAAAAAAAAAAGATGATTTCGTTTGTAATTGGATTATTATTAAGGAAAGAGACTGTAGCCCATTGTTCATTTTGTTCAGTTAGTGTATTGAATTCCCTCAGGTAAAAAAGGAGACACAAACAGACATCACGCAAACTAAAGCGTCTCCGAGATAATTGGCTAATCTCACACTAACAAAATGGGATAGAGGGGACTACATCTCTTAGGTTAGTGTTTTTTGTTAGTGGGACAAATTTACAATTTGAAGAGTCACTTCACACATAGAAACACATTATCTTACACTCAAATTCCCAGTACATTTGATTTAATTGTGTGTGCGAATGCATGTGTGTCATGTGTGTCGATGAGGTAAACCAGCTGTGTCTATTGTCACTATGAAAAAACCACTAAAGCATCTTTACTGTTAGCTTTGTTAGCCCATCCACAGCAGCATAAAAAACTCCATCAAATATCATATTCAAACAACAGCATTACAGCACTGAAAGGAAAGCAAGAGAAAGAGAGAATGAAGAAAGAGAGAGAGACAGAGAGAGAGAGTGAGAGAGAGACAGAAAGACAGAGAGAGAGAGAGAGAGAGAGAGAGAGAGAGAGAGAGGAGAGGAAATTGAGCTATGTTAGGCCCAGTGTACTGAGTGGATTGGGTTGTGTTACATTGTGTATTCTCCAGCTCATTCTGCCCTGAGACCTGAGCTTTAATAAGAGGGGGGAGAGCGGATGTTCCTGGCCACTGGGAACAGTCCATCACTCCTTTTACACATCTGCCTCTTACACAATGCCTTTTATTTCTGATGTGGCCAAATTGAATCTGTTTTCATTACACTGAGCGCCTGTGTGGAAAACATCCTATTAGTCTGGTCCAGCAATACGGCGTGTGAGTATGTGTGTGTGTGTGCTTGTGTGTGTGTGTGTGCGCGCTTGTGTGTGTGTGTGTGCGTGCGCGCGCCATGACCTCACCAGTCATGAATCCCTGACCCTCTGTGAGTGCACATTTGACGTCCTTTCAACAATTGGCTCCCCTCAACCAGCAGACAGATGGAGTGATGAATGGCAGGGCATACGGTTGTTACAACCAGCGCCAGCAGAGAAGGGGTGGGGGTGGAGGGGTGTAGACGTGGTTGGGGAGGTGGTGTACCTGGATGGATATCTATCATTATGATATTTATTCTAAAGAAATGAACAAATGAGGGGAGAGCAGGGACACAGTAGAGCAGGAAGGGGGGGGGGGTGGGGGGCAGACGCCCAGGGTCTGTATGCTAAGCAGGGACAGCCCCTATCAGTATCGGTCATCACACAGACGGCCCTGCATTTTGATTGCTTTCTAGACAGGCCCCTCTCTCTCTCTCTCTCTCTCACTGTCCCTCTCCCTCTCTCTGTCCTTCTCCCTCTCTCTGCCTGTCTCCCTCTCTCTCTCACTGTTCCTCTCCCTCCCTCTCTCTCTCTGTCCTTCTCCCTCTCTCTGTCCATCTCCCTCTCTCTCTCTCTCTCTCTCTCTCTCTCTCTCTCTAGTCCACTATCTCTCGAAAGCGCGTGCGTGCCTTGAATGCGCCCGTGCGGTAATGTGCAGTCATATGCAGTCCATGGCTGGACTCAGTTAAGCAACACCACAGTGTCACTGTTATTTAACCCACACAGAGGTCTGCACCAAGACTCAGTCCTCCCAGAAACCACATTGGACCTTTTCCGAAGAGTTTGAGAGAGGCCCAAGATGCTCTTTCTGTTCTGTTAACCTCCCCCCCAGACAGCAACCGCATACAAATTCTAGAGAGCTCTCCAGAATCAGGTGATGCAAACAGAGGGGGACCACAGTGACGTCAAAAGTCCCAATATCCACATTCCGTTCTCCATTTTGTTTCCACAGGGGGCATAAGTAATTCCAAAAAAACGCTGCAAAAGCCACGTCACAAAACAAACATTCTGTCTATGCGTCTTGACACACAAAACCTGCTAGCGTGAACCGTTATTAATCTTTGTTATCGTCGGAGACGTTCATTAACCTCAGGAAAAGGGATATGAAGTCATTATTCCTTGGGCTGTCATCGAGGTAAGGCTACTGTGAGAAAAGCGTGCACGGATGAGCGCGGAGTAAATTCCTTCAGGGGGAGCCTTCACCTGCTGTCATTCCAAAGTACTGACTGCAGTTTTGTCTTTCACACTGCACTGAACACAGAGCCAGACAGGGTTAGACAAGAGGAGAGAGCCAAGGACAGGAGGAGACCGAAAAACGGAGGAAATGCAGAGAAAGACTGGGAGATAAAGGAGACAAACAGAGGGAGATACACAGAGGTAAGAGAGAGGCAAAAGGAGGGGTATTGACTTACACAGAGAAGGGGAGACAGAGCTAAAAGACAAAGAGATAGAGAGAGAGAAAAAGAGAGAGAGAGAGGGAGAGACAGAGAGAGAGGGGGGAGAGACAGAGAGAAGGAGGGAGAGAGAGAGGGAGAGACAGAGAGAGACAAGAGAGAGAGGGGGGAGAGACAGAGAGAAGGGGAGAGAGAGAGAGAGAGAGAGAGAGAGAGAGAGAGAGAGAGAGAAATACACAGATGGAATATATGGGTTTTCAGAGAGAGCTGTGATGTTATAGGGAAATTCAGGAAAATAAAGAGGAAAAACATGAAGATGAAAGATGGAACACATAAGGAAGAACTGAAATATGTAGCTGTGTAACTGTGTGGTAATGTGAAATTATAAATTATGGGAGGTAATAGAGAGAGAGTTACAGAGTTACAGTCTAAGCACCAGAGAGTGTCTCTCAGAGGTTAGATTAAAGACTATGGACATTCACCAGAAAGCGTCTCTCAAAGGTTAGATTAAAGACTACAGAGATTAATCTCAGAGGTTAGATTAAAGACTACAGAGAGTCATACCAAGTACAGCTCAAATACACAATCAGACAGAGATGTGTTCAGCACAGACTGAACACATCCAAAAGTTCAAAAACAGGAATCAACGCTGTTGGTAACGAGTAATATAACCGTGCAAAATCCTCCTCTTCGTCAGACAGAAAAACAACGCTTTCTGAGCTGTTGCCATTTTCCCCATCGCTGTAATGAACGACCCGATTTTTCAATAAGCCCGCGGACATAGTCGATATAAACACACAGAAGCGCCATAAACAAGAAGAGACAGGATATTTGTGGATATTAGAGGCATTCATCACATTAAAACCCTGCACAGCATAACTATAATGACTGTAATCAAGGAGGAAACCTCCATGTGGAAAGTAATGACACACAAAGCTACAATGATTAATTAGTACATTATAACAAAATGTGTGTGTATGTGTGTTTGTGAGAGAAAGAGTGTGTGTGTGTGTGTGTGTGTGTGTGTGTGATTTGTATGTACATGTTTGAATGTCTCTCTGTGTACCTATACATCTGTCTGCATAACTTTACTTGCCCTAAACCTAAAGTTTCATTTTGTTTTTTTGTTTTTTTTCCCTCTCAGGTTCAGTGGAGTGAGACTTTAGTCACCTAATTATAAAAGTCAGTGTCATATTTCCTGTGAGGGTATCAATCTTGTTCCTGAAGCCCAGGTTCACCTGTCTGCTCCTGTTTTTGCCCGACTGCATTTGCTACGAGCGTAAAAACACACCTGTGGCAACAATGGTAAACACAGTGCATATGGAATTTCCACCCAGTTACACTCTGTCTATAGGGTATTCTCATGTTAAATTAACACACACTGTCATTAATGCTGTTCCACTGATTCCGTATCCCAGGGTTACGAATCAGCTGCTCTTTCCTCCTTTTAGGTCTTTGAATCACAATAGGTTCTCATTCTAAGATTAGAGCTCACTATGCCACTAGTCCTAAAGTGTTTGTCCTAGTTTTCTTTTTGTATTTTGGAGGGGGTTTTTTTTTGTTGTTTTTTGGCAACAAACTTTACTGAAAAGATAGGGCAGAGATGAGACTGCAAGTGCTGCTGAGATGTGTCTCTGGGTCCCAAAAGGAGGCTAAATGTGCTTTAAATAGATCAGGGTCTCATTAAATGAATAAAAATCCCCGTCTCCTGCCCCCTGGGACTTTTAGAAGTGACACACACACGGAGGGAACTGTGCTAACGACGGCGGCGCTCGTTCTGAAAGGAGAGCGGTGGAAGCAGGTGGAGACAAAGGGTGAGCAGTAATTATATTCAAAAATTCAGCCTTCAAGGGAATTTTCCATTTTACTGGAGCTGTTAATATTCAAACAGCCTGGGAGAACCTCGCACCGCAGTAACAAAGCATGTGCACATGTCTCTGTGTGTGTATGTGAGCGTGTGTGTGAGAGAGTGCATATGTGTGTGTCTCTGAGAGAGAGAGTATGTGTGTGTGTGTGTGTGTGTGTGTGTGAGAGAGAGAGAGAGAGAGAGAGAGAGAGAGCAAGAGAGTGAGAAAGAGTGTGTGTATGTGGGTATGTGAGTGGGTGTGAATATGTGTGCATGTGTGCATGTGTGTGCGTGTGTGTATGTGTGTGCGTGTGTGTGTGAGAGCATTTGGATGTTTATATGCCACTGTTCATAAGCAAAAGACAGTAATGAAAGATGCATGAAAAAAAACAGGATTAGAGGTAAACAAACTGCAGGAAACATCCCCAGCTTTAATTAGAATTTCTACAAAAATGTGCGAGTAAATTTGTAAGTCTGAAACTCAAAAAAGGGACCGTCAGCGTAGAATATAGAACGCCAACGATGGAACGTGACACGCGCAACAAAACACAAACCAAACAAATAACACCAGTATGAACTCTGCAGTTTTAATATGGTCTCCAGGGGGGCTTTCACCCACTCACCAATGAGGGTCGATCTTCCATCGCCCAGTGGATAGCGCTGGTATCGAGGCATGGGGAAAGGGGGCAGTTTGTGGAACTGGGGGTGAAGTAAGGGCTCCAGTCGGGAGGCGGAGGGGTCAGAAGGGTAGAAGAGATTGAAAATCTGAGAGCAGGCTGGACGTAATTGGGCCACTGCAGAGAAAACGACAACAGGTGTGAAAACGAGTGGAAGAGGACAACAGAGAAACACAGTGGGGTGACGAACGAAACCAAAATACTCAAATTACTTAAATTAGAAATCACAAAATTTATAACACATAATAACAGGTTATATAACGATTTAATAATATATAAGACCTGTTTAATTACATGGTAACAACACTGTGTGCAGGTATAACTGAACAGTTATATACTTATATCAAACATATTTATACATTTTTTGCATTGTAAAGAAAAACATCCAGATCAAATGATGATAAGCCATGATATTACAAGACAGGATATTAACTGTGTTCATCCACGCAAAAACTTTGTAAATACACAACAATTATAATACAGAATTGTGTTATAAATGTTCAGAAGGGACAGAAGAAGAGGGCCAGAACTTGTCAAAAAGAATTGGCCACACTGGCAGTACATGGAGCGAACAGACAATAACATGGTAAACATGTCAGTTTGACGACGTGATTTTGCTGCCGACACAGAAAAAAACCGCAACGCGCTGCCGATCATTAAAACATCAAAGCACAAACTGTCGAAACTGTTTCTGTTTAGAATAGACCATGTGAAATACTCAACTCATGGACATGATGAAAGCACAAATTTGCTGCATGTAAACAGGGAGAGAGTAAAGACATCAAACGTTTTGGTCAACCAGTATGCAAACTAGGTTATTTAAAACTAATCATTTCTGCATTTATGTAATCTTACGCTTGTAAATAAAGTTGCACGAATGCACGGTGTACCACTAAGGAACAAAAAAAAACGAAATGTTGATCAGAATAAGGAATTTGGGTTTTCTTTCCACACCTGTGGCATGTCTTATTCCAATGCAGCAAGCACGTGTCACACGTGATGCATACTTTTAGGTGTACGCCTGTGTTTTTGGCTGGATGTGCCCATAGTTCATATTAGAGCTGTGCAGCAAAATGAACAGATGAAATGAATGAATGAAATGAAATGAACAAATGTAATGAACAGCCAGGTTATAGTTCTGACCTATTGGGTTTGAACCTGCTTGTGGTTCTTGTCCAGTTTGTTATCTGTGTTGTCTGTCTACCCTCCTGGCAGCTTAAAAAAACCATAAATAAAATAACCACCAGTTCTGTAATACTTACCTGTAAGCCTGTTCCTCCCACTGTCTGGTCACACCACATTACAATCAGCATGTCAAGGCAACTTTTCATAGTTATAGTTTGTGTGTGTGTGTGTGTGTGTTTATGGTGTGTGTGTGTGTGTGAAGGCGCAAAGTTTGAAATGTACATAACTCACCCTGAACAGCGGGAAGCACTGTCCGTCTCATGGCCAGAACCAGTCCAAGAGGACAACCCAACAGGAAACAATCTGACACCTCAAAGTCAAAGCGCCCTGGATTCAGCACCAGACTATTACTGCTGCCTGGGCGGTGATCCACTCCATCCTGTATCAGACTACAGATAAACACACACACACACACACACAAGCACACACACACACACACAGAAAAACACACATGTATACACAGACACAGACACACACACACACACACACACACACACACATACAGACACGCACATGCGCACACACACACACACACACACATACACACACATGCACACATGCACACGCACACCCACACACACACACACACACACACATACTCACATGTGTGCACACAGACACACACACACACACAAAACCCAGACACACATTCATACACACACAAACCCAGACACACACACACACACACATACACAAAGGAAACACATTCAACATGACTGTATGATCATGTTTAAACATGATCATACAGACATGGAGCCATGGGAAACAGTTGTAAGCAGTCTATGAGTCACCAAAGCCTACAGCCCATCTTCAGCTGCAGGACAGAAGAAAACCCAAACAGACAGTGCCTGCAAGCCTACAAAAACAAACTGGGATGAGCGAAGGGGAGATGTATGCCGGGGAGGAGGAGATACACTGAAGGGCGTAATTTACTGTATCATTAGTATGGCTATGTCCCTGTCACTTTTTTTGAAAATGAGATTTTGTGCTTTCCAGTTCATGTAAATAGCCTGCATTAGCTAAAAAAAAAAAAACCCAAACAAAAAAGGCATCTAGAAGCGTACAGAGTGTCAACGTGTCACGCTTTCCACAGCAGAGCAGAAATTCGTTAATGTAGTCTGCGTATGTCAGTGAAGACTCATTGTAAATCTGACCGGGTTTTTACATGACTGCTGCTGTAAAGAAAGTAGCTATTAACATCCTGCTGCTACAATTAATTCCTCACAGGTAATTATTTATCTACATGGCTTGTTCTCTTGTGTTCAAAACTAATGACTTCTGTTTTTATCTTGAAAAAAAAGAAAAAACTATGGGAGAGCTGAATAAGACCACAAGCTTTTTTTTCCCCCATGAGTGTCCTGTAACGTGTCAAGCTATGTTAGATTCATCTTCAACTTCATCTTTCATTATGAGTTACAAGTCATTTTTTGAGGAGAAGCACTGTAGCAGATGTATCTGGTTAGACAGCTAGCTATATAAAACTGTTGTTGTTTGCTGGCTAGCGCAAGAGAGAACAGCAACAAAACTCAAGTTTAGCAGTGTAAAAATGCAGAAAACACTGTGTAGGAAAGCGAGCACTGTGTGCATGTCAGAGAGAGAGTAAGACGGGGGGGGGGGGGGGGGGGGGGGGGCGCAAGAAAGAGGCTGTGTCTAAACTGAGCCCAAAGGTGAGCCAATGATGGCAAGGTGAATGAGAAAGGAGAAATAGAAAAATAGCAAAAAAGAACAGAGAGAGGACAGGTTTTATAGTTTTCCAGTATTGCCTGTGAGAGGGTCCAGGCTGAGGGACTAGGCTCCACTCTGTATTGAATGAAGCTTTTGTGGTTATTTGAACAGTGACACTACAGTTAAACCCATCCACAGCCCTTCTCATCCCGCTGCTCAGCTAGCACAGACCCTCCAAAAAAACTCACCACCAGTCAAGTGGATCACCATGAAAATCAATGGGCCTTAGACTGTCACACACTCCATTTCTTTTCCTCTCTCTCTCTCTCTCTCTCTCTCTCTCTCTCTCTCTCTCTCTTTTTCTCTTTACTCTTGCCCTTCAACTATTTTCTCTCTGACTGGTGGCTCCAGGCCCTCTGACTATCCTCGTTAGCATCAGCCCAAAGGCAACCGTAACCAGCATACTTTCGGCCTGCTAAAGACTCCCTTTGCCTCTGCTCTGAGTTGAAAATGCAAGCCCTGTTAGCGGTATGGGGGTGGAGGGTGGGAGGGGGGTGCCTGAAGGACAGAGAGAATGAGGCTGAGATGTAGAAGAGATACAGATAGCATGACTTCTCGCCATAGATAGGACAGTCTCCCCAGAGGACTAGCGCTAAGAGCCTGTGCGCTTGTGAGCTGAGGCTTTTTACACGTTTCACATACAAACACATACACACACACACACACACACATCACGGCCTCTGAATGACTGCAGAGGTAAGAGCCAAAGGGCTATTGCCATCACCTCCTCAGATAGAAGCTAAATGGGAGTGTTAAGTGAGAGAGCTGTTGATGAGCTGGTAGCATAATGCTGGTGAGTGGAACTTTACAGTGTAATGTTAGGGAGCGGAAGCTTGTCTCGTAATGCTAGGGAGTGGAATCATACAGCAGAGGGTTGCTGAGAAATTGTTCCCGGGTGTTAGCCCTTGGAGAACGAGGGGTTTTGGAGAGAGGGACAAGAGCTTCTCCTCAGTCACGTTTCTGCGGCGCTGAGCTCTCTCTTTCTCTCCATCTTCAAGAGGCATTATTGTCTCTCTCTCTCTCTCTCTGTCTTTCTCTGTCTCAGTTCTCTCTCACAGACGCACACCAGCACACATACTATTTATAGCTGATGGCAGGCAGGTAGACAGACAGGGAGATGGGCCAGGCCTCCGTGCGGTAAATATTGATAAATAGCGAGAGGGAGAAGAGTGACACATTTCCTGATTGCCTGGACAGATGCCAAAGAGGTCTACTGGTTTGTCTTGTTCACTCTTGTCAGAGAAAAAGAAAAAACACTTACAAATGCGAGGATGCTCTAAACTAATTTAATCTAAAATAAATAAATAAGATCGGATTATGGTGTTTGAGTCTTATGAAAAATGCATTTAAATATTTTATATTTTAATATATATTAATCTGAACGGCCTCTCCGTTTTACAGAGGAACACCATTGGCTCTCAGAGCGCACAATACACACCGCTTTCACTGAATGGCTGTGCTAATAATGCCAATTCATTAAAAACCCTAAAGCAGAGGGACCCAAGTCCAGCCCTGTACCACCAAAGTACTGCTGCGTTTCTTGTCAACCAGCTACAAATGGTTTCTGATTGGCTGAATAGCACATGCAGATGTTTTCCAGGTAAAGATCAGCATCTAATTAAGAGGTAAAAAAAACACAAAAAGCTTTTGCTCTCCTTGACTGGATTTGAGCACCTCTAGCCTAATCTCACCCAGTGTAGCATCTATGTGGGCCTCCTCCCTAACCAGTGCACCCCCCCTCTCCCACCTGCTAAGGAACGAGTGGTGCTGTCCACTGGAGGAGTCTCCATCGTATGAGTCGCTCTGTTTGCGGCTGAGGGACGGCTGGCGGGCGTGGCTCTCACTGGGGGCAGAGATGTCGATATTGCTCTTGCTAAGGCGTTTGCTGGAGCTTAATCCAGGGCTGGCCTCTCCCAGCAAGCCTGCGTTCTCCTGTGTGGGCAGGACAAGGATCACAGGGACCCACAGTACGCGTTAAAGTCAAACCACAAAGCCCATATTACGTAAACATGGTAATGGCTTTATGCTGTTAACAGCAGTTAGAAGGGGAGGACAGCATGAACAGAAAACGGTGACTAATTCCGTTTGGAGAAGAAAAAAAAAGGAAAGTCAAGATGGTGCATGTTTATCGTGATGTTTCATAACTCGAAAAGAGCCCCGTTCTCACTCGGGAACTAACCATGGCTTGAAGGCACAACTGAAAGTGGGAGTGAAAAATCAATTGACAGGCGGGGGGGGGGGGGGGGGGGGGGCAACGTGTGTGGAGCGTATGTTAAAGAGGAAAAGCATTTGAAACGCTTCAACCCCAAAAATCAGAAATTTCCCATTTGTTAATTTTTTCTTTATTCTTTTTTCATTTTCATCAAAACCAATACATGCCAATTCCTTGGTGCAGAAAAAAAATTCTTTTCCCGTTCATTCACCCAATGCACTGCTTTTGCGAGCCAAAAACCATCTGGTACTAAAGTCGTTTTTTTTGGGGGGTTTTTTTTTTAAACAAAAGTGAACAGATGAAGAATGAAAAGTGACAGAGTGGGGGGGGGGGGTGGCTGTACCTTGAGGCTCTCAGTGCTGTTTTGTTTGCTGCTGTGGCTGGGACTGGAGTGTCTTGGACTGCTGCTGAAACACAGTGCGTCGAAACACAGAACGCCACCCACACAGTCTCCCAACAGACACACCTGTCGGCACAAAAAAAAAAAAAGCCCAAATTAGAGCCGCGCTATTCAGTCAGCGCCAGCAGTCAAAAACGCAGAACGGTCAATGACACAATAAATTAGAAAAGTAAAAAAACAAAGAAGAAGAGAGAAAAAACCAGGATGCAGCCAGCTAACGCTAACGTTTTTTGATGCTGATAATGGCCTGACAGATCAGCTTAAGATGTTGAAAACACTGTCACAGTAAAGTAAAAACATTAGTGAGATATGCTTTTGCTGTCTGTTAAAAAAATAGAAATTACCGTTTGACAGAAACATAGGTTTTAGGTACAAAATGTCATGCGTGAATTAAAACTGTGGAATGCACAACACCAGGCATGATAGTTAAAATCTTATTAAGTCGACAGAGGCGTGTTGACTCACTCTCAAGGTGACACACTCAGCTTGGGCTTATGAATTGACTACCATAAATACTTCCTCTGGAAATCATTTGTGTGTGTGTGTGTGTGTGTGTGTGTGTGTGTGTGTCTGTGTGTGTGTGTGTGCGCGTGTCTGTTAAATTGACACAAGTGTATTATTTGATTTATCAGATGTCATTAGAGACTGAGTGAGAGTGAAAGAGAGAGAGAGACAGAGAGAAAGAGAGAGAGAAAGAGAGAGAGAGAGAATCAACAAGGAGCTCAGTTGGAGATGAGTCATTGCCTGCTATGACTCACAGCCTGCCCTGCCGTAGCCCCAGAATCCTTTACCCTGTCTCTTATCTGATTCTGCTGGCCTCCAGGGTTGGGTGGCACTCACCTGCCCGGTGAAACCCTGGCCGTCTGGGGATTGCAGGAAACTGTGGTAAACCTGATTGGCACGGGCGATGACGGTTGCCACGGCGTCCTGGTAATGAGGCGCGGCGATAGCGAGCAGGGGGAGGGCGGCAAGGGGCAGGTGGTCCACACTGCTGGACACGCAGCTCTCGTCATAACTGTAGGGGTTCAGACTGAGACAAGACAAAAAGGAGCCTATTAAAACCAGTTTATCTGTTCAGTCACAGACCAGTTGTGAAGTATGTCCTCACAATAAGTCACTGCGCAAATACTTTGGGAAGCTCAGAAGCTCCTTTAAGCTACAGAAATCCATGGGTTCTTATCACCAAATCCATCTCGAATAGACAAACTACCATAGGACTCTGCATTTTTCTTCCAAATGAATCAGCAAGTCTCAAATATTTATACAAAGGAAACATTAGTGAATAAAGACAGTGTTATGACCAAACGGACTAAGTCTGAACTTGCTTCGATCCGTTTCCAAATTCATCGTAATGTTTAAGTCAACAGAACAGTTCATGAGAAAAGCCCAGTGCAGTTGCTCTGGCTTCAGCCCTATCTGCAGTCACTCTGGCTTCAGCCCTGTCTGCAGTCGCTCTGGCTTCAGCCCTGTCTGCAGTCGCTCTGGATTCTGCCATGTCTGCTGTCGCTCTGGATTCTGCCATGTCTGCTGTCGCTCTGGATTCTGCCATGTCTGCGATGCAGACGCATTGGGCTGGCAGGCTCTTCCAGGCTGTTAGCACTTCTCCGTAATCCTTCATTTTTCCACCCAGCTGATGGTACTCTCTAGTACTCAAGACATTAAGCCACCCATGTAATAAAGGTAGAAGAGTGTGTGTTCATGTGTGTGTGTGTATATGTGTGTGATGAGGATTGTGCCGGCCTGTGAGAAACAAAAGGCGTAAAAGAGAGTAGAGCACACTTGAACAAGTGTTCTGTGTGTGTGTGTGTGCGTGTCTGTGTGTGTGTGTGTGTGTGCACGCGTGCATGCTTGTATGTTTGTATCTGTGTGTGATGAGGATTGCGACAGCCCGGAAGACACATTGGGTTTAAAAAAGAGCAGGGTACACTTGATCAGGGGTGTGTGTGTGTCTGTGCGTGTGTGTGTGTGCATGTGCATGTGTGTGAAGAGTGAAGGATTGCCCTGCTTGTCTGCCGTCTCCTTGAACAGCTGTGCCAACTTGGGAGTCATCGATCACAAACACACACACACCCAGATACACACACACACATGCACGCGCGCACACGCATACACACACACACACACACACACATTCATGTACTGATTACAAGTGTAATGTCTCTTAAACGCTAAGATACAGTGGTAGTCACAGCCTGGTCACAGACTGTAGGACCAACCTCATTGTCTGACCAAGCGGGGGGCAGAAAGTGAACAATAACTGTCTGTAAGAGAGAGAGAGACAGAGAGAGAGGGAGACTCAGCCAAGCAGCCACATCATACAACAAACTGGCGGTGACGCACATGGCGGAGATATGAAACTTCCCAGGTGCGTAGCTGCGACGGCGTGCTGCTAAGTCAAGTGTGGCACCGCTGTTTTTGTGATAAATAACCACTGAAGGTGACAGGTTTGAGTGAGGATAAGCAGTTTCTATGGAGCTGTTGCTGGGAGGCGGTTGGAAGGAAAAAAAAAGAAGAGACGTTGGAAGTTGACGCACTGTTCTCGGGGTGCTGTGCTGCAGTAAGTGATGCCTGTGGTAGTCAGCGTGGACTGCATGAGGAGAGTCACCTCCTTGATTAAAATGAGGTGGAACAAGCCAGTGATGATCAGTCATTCTGGTACTGTACCAAAAAAAAAAAAAAAAAAAAAAGGAGCAGTACTTTCTTAATTCACTCACCAAGGACTTAGGGCCACCAGCTGTGTGCCTAATTTCAGTTTCTTTTTCCTTTGCTGTGGCCTTCTCAACCCCCCCCCCTAATACCCTGGGGTGTTTTGTGCCTGTGAAAGTGAGGGGCAGGACTGGCTACCCAGCCTGCTGAGATGGCAAAAGAAAGAGAGAGAGAGAGAGAGAGAGATGGATAGGGAGCGAGAGAGGGGGGATAGAAAGAGAGAGAGAGAAAGAGAGAGAGAGAGAGAGAGATGGATAGGGAGAGAGAGAGGGGGGATAGAAAGAGAGAGAGAGAGAGGGAGAGGGAGAGGGTGGACAGAGGGAGAGAGAGAGAGACAGAGAGAGAGAGACAGGGAGGCCTGGCGTGGATAGTCATTCCTGTCGTGTTCACACGGGGTCCACCGGTCTCAGCAGGACATCACCATTACCGTAACAAGCATCAGGCAAAGCAGGGGCCAGCTAAATTAGACCGGCTCCAACGCAGGAGCAGGTTCAAAGAGCGAAACCCACCCCCCAACCCCACCCCACCCCACTTCACCCTGCCAATTCATTATTTATTTACAGAGTTGTATAATTAATCTTTGGCCGACGCCAACAGCTGGTGTTGCTGATACTCTAATGCTATTTTTACATTTGCTTGAAGAGATGAAATTGTGAGAAAGGCCAAGGCGACAGGAAGTCAAGTTGAATTTAAATTAATTTAAATATGCTGCTGTCGAAAAGTAAGTAAGCCCCCAAGAAAAGCTGACTTCAGAAGGTACATGACGACTACTTGATGCTGGTCTCAAAGCTATTAATAAAGTAAAGTGAACAAAATTTAAGAAATTATGCAGAATATTAAACGTTGCAATTATTTATTAAGTTAAAGAAAACAGCAAAAAGTTCCTGGAGTAGTAAAGGCCAAAACACACTTAGTTTTATCTTCTCCTATAGTTATCAAAGTTAATTCAAAGTCACTTGTGCCAAGCCAGGTGCAGATGAGTCATGAATCCAGCTTTAGATACACACCGGAAACTTGGTTGAATTTGGTCTTCACCATGTAGGTGATTAGTAGGATACTCTGCTTAGATCAAGAGAGATCTCTGAGACCTTCAGAAAAAATAGACTCATAATACTCCTGTGAGTAGGACTGAGTTACAATGCATTGCCCAAAACATATTCTGAGAATTCTCTAAGAAACCTCATGTCAGCATCCAAAGATCTCTCGGCACATTTCCTGTTGCCGCTGCTATATCAGCCGCGTATCAGTTAAACTGTTGGCGAGAGATTTCAATACCAAGGTCTTGCATGGAAAATCAGGAAGGAGGCATTTTCTGTTGTCAAAAAAAGAACACAAGTGCAGGATTGACGTTTCTGAAACTCTGGACAGAAGACTCGAAGTTGCGGGAGTTCCTTTGCCACAATGTCAGAAGTCACGTTGGCTCCGAACCACAAAATGCCTCTTTGAACTGAGGAACTTCATACGCACTGTTCTGCGGTCACAGGACCTCAGAGGCTTGCTATGAAGGAGTCTACCATGAATTCCAGAACATACTGGAGAACATGTCAACAAAATATAAGGGCATCTACCAAAAACAGAAAATGAAAATTTATCCAGACTCTCCAAAAACTCAAACAAATCCACAATGCAACACAAACATCTCAATCAAAGCTGAAATACTTCACGGGGAGGGAGTGTACTTCCTTTCTAACCGCTCTGTCGTTTTTGTTCATTAGTAAAATGTGGAGCTGTATTGGTAACCTGGAATCGTGTTTGTGTGAAGTGATTCCAATGCTTCGGAGTCTCTCTCCCTCTGCGAGTCTTAACCCTGTGAGGGCAGTTCTCTTCACAGCATGTCGCAAAGATGAGATGTGCTGTGATTCTTGAGGGACAATGTCTCTTTTAACATTTTCTAATTAGAAATGCAAGACACACAATAACTGAAAGGAAGAGGATCATCAAACTGGGCCAACAGAGGCGGGGGATCCATTTAACGGGTTCTGAACACCTTTGAGCATGGGAAGAACTGTTATAGTGCACCGGGTTTATTCCGCAGAGCTCTGCATAACATCCTGTGCAGCTAACAGAACTTCTGAAAATAATCAAGGTTGTCTCTTCTTCTTCTCAAGAGTGTGTGTTTATTCTCAGAAGTAATACTCTTATATTGCAGCTAACACAGTCCATTAAAACCGGGGTGGAATCACTAGAGCTCCACTTTCATCAAATGGGAAAGCTGTGGACGAAATTACAATATCAATCCATCAGTACAGCCCAGGGGAGTAGCGAACAGCCTACCTTGGTTCAATTAACACAAAACGTGGTTTAATGACCAGACTCATTAATATGGCGAAGACTCCTCTGTCTTTGCATTAAAGCCTGAAATTAAAGCCATATCCCTCCATTTGAACAGTGCAGCTCCCAGTTTGGTTTGGTAAACTCAGGAATGGAGTCATGGAGGTGTAATTACTCTCAGAATCACTGTTAGCTAAGAGATTACAAGCCCAGATCCCAAACACAAGTTTAAAACACAAGGCAATATCACAATGTAAATCACAGCTGTTGGCTTTTGAAAGACGTGCTCTTAAAGAATCCATTGGTATATATGACTGTCTGAATTGGTGAAAAGACAAAACAAAATCTTTCAGAGGATGACTTCAAGCGACTATCGACTTGGTTTTTGGTTTTTTTTGGGAGGTTCTTAGCTGCAATAGCACTGTGTTCAAAACAAAACTATTAGAGGCTGCCTCTCGTCTAGAAGATTGCATCAAGGTCCACTGTCTCTCTACTATGAATCTCCATTAGAATGGCTTAGCTTACAGGAGCCTCAGACACAGGTTCTCACCGACCGTGTTTCCATCCCAGGGCTCTTGTGAACACCCTCTTCAGATGACTCCATGAATGCCGCTTTTCTGAGAAAACCTTCAGAAAAGGCCTGCAAGCACTTCCACGCTGGCTGCTGTTCCCTGCTTGCTAGAACTGCAGGTGTTAAGGAAGTGGGGCTCATGATAGTCTAGCTCCAGCTGTTTTCTGTTCAAGTGAAGATTTTCAATCAGTAAAATGTGGCACCCCCCCCCCCCCCCCCCCCCTCCAAAAACAGCTCTTAAAAAATGAGCATGGCCAACATGCACGGCAAAGTACAGATTCAGGGACACAGAGAAGAGCTTAGGAACTGACCGAGCTCTCCAAGGACAGTCTAATGGTAATCCTCCAGCAGGTCAGTTTATTCGCTGAGTTATTAGTAACGTGCACAGAGAACAAAATTGCCATTAATGAGACTCTTGTGGCCCATTAAAGCTGTTTACCCAATAACATGGACACACCAGATGAAGCTCTCTCTCTCTCCTAAAATCTCCTCCTGTAAGAGACACATAAAAACATGTAACCTTGAGAAATGGTCATGTCTCTATCCTTTAAGGTGGCAGAACAAAAATGAGGCAATAAGCAGGGAGTGACCAAGCAGTTTTCTGACTTAATTGTTTGATATATCCTTTAATGAATTTGCCTCACGGCACAACGATTTTCCATGGCAGTCGAGGTGGCTTCTGTCACACACACAGCTTAATTGGGAGGTGCTCTGGCAACCCCTGGTCACATGAGGGAATTCTGGGAAGATCCACTCTAGTGTCCACGTGTCACTGACTAGAGCAATGCTGTCTTCAAAAGGAGATATTAGATCACGAACCCCCTCCGCCACCTTTCTGTTTTTTTTGTCCAGAGTTAGGACAGAGTTTGAAATTGTTTTACCGGAAAGATTATTTATTTTTTCTAGAACCATCTTGTCAGGATGACTCGCCCTCTGCGTGCGAGCGAGAGAAAAATCGATGAGGAAGCTTTGTGTTGTATTTGTTAATTGGATGAACTGCAGCGAGGAGACAGACAATGCTCAATCACACCCGGTCTTCCTCTTCATCTCTTTCTTCCGCTCCTTTGTTTCCTTTGTGTAGTCTTTCTCGATGTCGATGTACGAGTGTGTGAGTCTCTACACAAGCGGCTGATTACACCATTCCTTTGCCACCTTAAATCTGCCTCATTACGAAAGGAAGCTAATTATTGACTGGATGGGCACAGGTCTCACAGAGACCACTCAAAGCGCTTGAATTTGGAGTAAAGGAAAGCACTAACGAAGACAAATTTGTTTGGCTGAAAACAAGTTCAGGGGGTGACATCGCCCTGACCCCCACACGAGGGGTGTTTGTGTCTCAAAACTGTCTTTGTAGTGATTAAGAGTCACAGCCCATTCTCTCTATCTCTTTTTTTTGTCTTTTTTATTTCTTCCTCTTTCCATTTCTCCCACTCAGCAGATAAATACCAGCAGGAGATTAAATTAGGCACAAGGCTGCAATCTCTTCCTACAGGTGGCTGCGAGCATGTCTAATGTCGTTGTTTATGTTAATATTGCCATGCACATCAACAGCAAGAAACACACACACACACATGCCCACACAAACACTGCATTCATTAGCACACAGCAGATTTAACTGCATGGCTCCCAGAGATGCTGCCTGTTGGAGAGTATGTGTTTCTACATACAATATGTATGTAAGTACGTACGTATGTATGTGTGTGTGTGTGTGTGTGTGTGTGTGTGTTTATTTATAGTGTGTTTGCACAAATGTGCTTGCTCATCTGGGGAACAGAGGCTGTGAGATGTGACAATAACTCTCTTGCAAAGTACCCAAAGGATGTTGTTCTTTTCAATATTTCATCTATGGGTGCTAGAGGGGTTTAGGCAGATATCAAACGGCAGAAGTCACTGCCTTCAGTTCTTATTTATTCTCTCTCTCTCTCTCTCTCTCTCTGTTGTTGTGTCTCACTAATGCCCATCCCAAGTGACGATACAGCACATTGAGCAAATACAGAGAGAAAATCTCTTATGACACAGAAGTTGTCGGCACAATCTCTTCACAGGACTCTATCAAAGATATATATGCATACCTAATGACATGGGAATCACCGTGGCGATACTCAGGCTAATTCAAACAGAAAAGCAATACAGACAGGGCTTATATAAGAGTCCAAACCGTCAAACAATCTGATCGTGTGATCAAAGAGGATCCTGTTTACTCAGCCTTTGATTAAGCAGAAGCTCACTGGCACCTCTGTTCCCTTTAGTCCTCGTTACCTCACTGAGGTGATGAAAATGAAGAGAGAGAGAGAGAGAGAGAGAGAAAGAGAGAGAGAGACAGAGAAACAGAGAGAAAGGGAGAGACAGAGGGAAAAAAAAGAAACACCTAACACTCAATGGGTCTCAAGGTATCCTTAAAACCCAGTGTTTAAAAAAGAAAAAAGCATCTGCTCTTTTCAGCTCTTGAGCAGGTCCACTTTCACAGCTTACACGAACTACAAGGGCAGATTTCACTCACCAAAGAGTATTACTCACCTACTCGGAACTGTTTCCTCTTCTACTTGTTTATCTTACCCTTTAAAAACCAATACTGGCAGGAAGGAATAATCACATTCATTATATGTTCTTTAGCCGCTACACGAAACTGAGTCATAGTGCTACCTTGTCTTCCCAGAGGACTGCTGAGACACACTGCGACACTAATACAATGAAGAAATCTCCTTTAATCTCCTGACTGCCTTTTGATTGTCTTTCAGGGATCTTTCCGGTGTAAAAAAAAATTAACAATTAAAAAGAGCAAGGGCCATAACAGTTTTAAATTAAATACTCTGAATGCCTTGATAGCATGCTAACTCTTGGCTGCACACTAATTAACATTGCAGCATTTCTGATAAAGGGGTGTATGAATGGTGTCCAATCAAAACAATGTCTGGCATGAAACAGCCTTTCAAATTAATCTTTTGCCAGGACCACAAAAAAAAAAAACAGTCAAGACATCTGACTCCAGAGTCCTGACACTGGATACAAAGCACTTGGTCTTCTCAATAGCCTGTCTGTCTGACTGACATTGCGAAGTCCATGAACGGAGCCATTCCAAGCTATATGAATTCTATAATCCTCATTACGAGAAAACCGCTCAAACAGGCTACCTTCAAATCAACTTCACAATCCCATATTATTTGATTTTTGAGGACTTTTCACCCATGTTCCACAGCCTGCTTACACAACGGACACTCATTCAACCTTCAAAAAACGTATAGAATTACAGGCCGAGACTCTCCTCAAAACATACTTTATGTAACATTCATTCTACCCAAGCCAAGGGGCAGAAGGACACAGAACTGCCGGGGCGTGCTGACGTTGTTGTAGTTCACGTTGGAAAAACATTATTTCTACTCCAGGCTAATTCCCTATGACAGGGGGGAATTAGCTGGGGCCTTCGTTCTGTCTCGAGGCTGTAACTCACTTGGAGACAAGGGAGAAAGCCTCGGCACACACCGCTGGGCAGGGAACCAGCTTGATGAGAACGTGTTCCGCCGCAGCCTGGAAGTGGGCACGCGAAACCTTCTCCAGAACAGAGGCCAGAGTCCCCACATCTGTCTCCTTTGTACCGGGCTCCCCGCCCGCCGGATCCAGGATGTTCCCACCGTGCACGACCAGGATCAGCACGTGAGTCTTACACTTCTTCTGAAAAAGACACCAAAAGAAGGAAAGAAGAACCAGGTGAACCAATTTGGGAACAATTTACTGATTCTATAAGCAAATCCAAAAAAGGGGAAAAATGAATGAAAAAGCTTCATATTTGATGAAACAGAACTTAAACAAAACAGAACTTAAACATCAAATCTAAGAAGTAATAACATCTAACCTCCAAGTGACCTCCACCATTTTGCCATTGATCTGTCCTTAAAGTGAACTGTGTTTGTGCAGCTTTAGTCTAAAATGCTTCAAAACACTGTGAAGAAGCTTCATTTTGTTCATGCTTCTACACAGTGTGCCTCAGTATAAACGGTACCCATGGATGAAAGAAAGCAAGGCAAAATGTCACATAACAGTTTAAGCACCACAGCAGCACAAACAGGTTTGTTTTGTGACTCATAGCAGCTTTTATTTCTTTTATTTTTTTACATCTTACCTCCATGTCCTCTAGCCCATCGATACTGCTCTGGGGGACACAGCGTGGCCGTCCGAGACGGTATAGGGTATCTAAATCCGGTAAAAGGAGCAGAACAAACAGGGAAAAGAAGAGAAGAGAAGGTAGCAGAGGGAGGGAGGGAGATTGAGAGAGAGAAAGAGAGAGAGAGGGAGAGAGAGATGGAGAGAGAGAGGACCATTAGGTGAGCCACACTGCACAGACACACGAGTCCAGACCGAAAAAAAAAAGACAAAAAATGATGATCGATCTCCTGTAGCAAACTTATCCCAATGCCATTAGTGCCCTTACTTTTGTCTAGAACCTTCTCATGAGCAAAAACAGAAAAATGTGGTTCAACTGTGAACGCCACGAATTTGAAAAACAAGTCGATGTGCAGGTATATAAAAACTGGAGAGCTGTTACTGACAGACCCTTGATTCTCTAATCATTATAAATAAATCTTATAAAGGCAAAGCAGGAGACAGCGAGATGAAGTGAGAAGATATTGCTTTTCATTTCTTTTCCTTTTTCCTTTTGGCCAACAGCATCACTGTATCTTTGAGACACTCAATGTGAAGATAAGCTCGTAGCCAAAATCATTACCCTCCCAGACACCCCCTGCCTGGGCTTTTTTTTTCATATCTTCTTTCATTCTGTTCTCCTCTCTCTCTCTCTCTGCTGTCCTCAGTGTTGTTCTGTTCTTTTGGATGGCGCTGGCTCAAAAGGCCGGGCGACTTTCTACCCCTCCCTCAGGCCGATACGGAGGAAACCCGCATCTGTCTGTCCTTCTGGTCCAGCGCTAAAATCCCCATGTACAAAAGGCCCAGACCAAACACTATTTTCAGTCACAAAGAAAAGTCAGTGAAGCAGGAGCTTTGGTGTGTTCAGGTATTTGAAAGAAATGGCTATTTCATCCATTAAATCGCTAATAGTACCCATTCTACTGGGAGGAGAGAGTGCAGCGCTAGCTTTTTCCAGAACAATACAACAGCGGCTTAAGAAAAGAAAATTACAGCAGTCACCTTTTACAAAGAGCAAGACAAACTGAGGCATTAAGAAAAAAAAAAGAATTCTTCGACCAGACGAGCTTCTAATTTGGTTAACGGGCTATGTTTGGAAACAGAAGGTGTCTGGGACTGAATGTGATGGGGTGCTACTGTGTCTTATCAAAAAATCATGGTGCCTGACTTCTGCAGTTTTTAAGGAAACAGCCCTTACCCTAACAGGTAATGTAAATTATTAATACATGGCTTTAAACAACCTAAGGGCCCCCTCGACTCCCCACTATATTGTTGTAGAGAGCTGACAGAAAATATCGGTAGGATCCTGACTGAATAGCTTTGTCTTGGTGCCTATCTTACTTGGTGTTCCAATTCATCAAAAAGATTTTTTTTTTCCTTAAAGCTCTCGGTTGTTCCTTAACAACCTTGTTCTTTCATACCCTGTGATTCGTGACATGGTGTGTTATCATGTCACAAGTGGCTTCACAAAACATTCTCGGTGTAATCAGCCACATATTTTGTCAGAACATCGCTTTACAACTTGAGCGCGGCAATGAGATGCAAAACAGCCGCCATCCCACCACAGTGCTCTGCTAGCATTACCAACACAATCACTTTCTCGCAATAAAAAGCACCAGTGTTCAACGATTCAAACGCGAAACGTTTAAAAAAAAAATCCTAATTTGCTATCGATCTATAATCTAGTTGAACATCTTGGGGCCTAAACTGAATAGAAGGCTGGCTTTATGGAAATGAGAGATAGTTTGGCGAGTGAATCTCACTTATCTCATGGGGAAATAAGTAAGGGATTTGTCTCATTCAATGACTTCACAGGAGAGGAAAAAAAATGGGTGGGGGGGGGGGGGGTCGAAGAAATAAACAGCATGCGTCATGTGGGGACGTCATGACAACCTCCTGAACTCGAGACATCAGACAGAAAGAGCTGATTAGAAATTGGCTGCTCTTCAAATAGCATATGCTTTCATTTTTTTAAACAAAACAAAAAAAAAAAAAAACCAATTCAGCGGGTCTCTTCACAGCAACCGTGTTCAGTGAAAAGCGATGTGCCAAATCGAGAGCTGATGCCCTTCCCACCCCTTCTTGGCTGAGAGTTCATGACAGAGCTCTGGCAGTTTTCTGTTGACTTATCTATCACATTCATGCGGGAGGAACCCGCCTTCCTGACGTCTTATAAACCTGTATACGCCGTCAATCAACGCGTGCATTAAGAGGCTCCGAGCCAATCCACGCCGTTGCCTGCCTGTTTTTCTTTTTTTTCTTCCCCGTCTTCTAATGAATTTAATAGCGGTGTGCGATTCCATGCCAGAGCTCTGGGTCTGTGTGGAGCTGGAAATGCCAGGAACAGCCACGGGACATGTCTGTTCTCTTCCTCTAGTCATGTGCCAGTACAGCTGGCCGCTCCAGCCACCCAGATTCTCTCTCACTCACTGTCCTTTATCAATACTCTCAGGGATTCACGTCTAATTAATACCATTGTCCCGATGATGAAAAATTTATTATACAGGACCACAACATAAAAAATATTATTTTACAAAAAAAAAAAAGAAAGAGTCAAAAAGGGGCCGACTTTGTATTTCAAATGACATTGACCTTCAAGATGCATCAGAAGGTAAATGTTGAGAACAGATAACCAAATGAACGTTATATTAAAGGTCACAAACTAAAGGATAGTGTGTGGTGAACACAATGCATTTCTCTAATTGGTAAACTGACATGCAGTACAACTCTACCATAACTGATGAATATTAAACTGGGGTTACGTGTATATTAAAGTATACTGTGTGTGCGTACATAGATATTCTTGTCAAATGCACACACGTTAGGATGGTGCCTCTTCCTGCAAAAGAAAAGTCACTCAAATACCATGATAGGACGAGGGAGCAGAGAATCAAGGGAAAAATAGAGGGAGGCGGAGAGAGAGAACGAGAGAGAGAGAGAGAGAGAGAGTGAGGGGTTAGGGGGGAAAGAAAGAGGCTGAACACAGCTGCGTCTAAACTGAGCCCAAAGGTGAGCCAATGATGACAGGGTGAATGAGAAAGGAGAAATGGTAGAAAACTAGCAGTAAGAACTGAGAGAGCAGACTACCACTGTAGGTCCGCTGATGACAGACAGATGGTACACATGGATTCATATTCCCATTTCTTCACATCCCGATGGTCAGTGTGATTTGGGATACCCTCAGTCTGCTCTCCAATAAATCTAATGTGAATGCTCCAACCCCAGCTGGTACTGACGCTAACAAACTTGTCTGTTTGACTCTTGACTGTGGCCCTTAGTTCCTGACCAGTCTGCCCAGCCTAACAAAAGCCCTGCTACAGATGTCTGGGCTCCACCCCTAACACCTCCACCTCAAGAAAAAAAAAACTGTGAAGAGGAAAACACAGAGAGAGAGAGGTGAGAGAGAGAGAGAGAGAGAGAGAGAGAGAGAGAGAGAAAGATGTTTACAGAATGCAGATACGCACTGAAAATCGTGAAAAATGCAGAGGTGTTGCTAAAAATACCCCTGTGGCTACATTCCATAAGAGGCCATAACCAGAGATTCTGCTGTTGACATTCTGATCCATGCCACTTATGCTTATACTGTGCTGGACAAACACTATACTGAAGATTAATAGAAGCAGCTCTGTAGAGGAGGGTGGGAGAGGTGTATGGTGAAATGAAAAAAAAAAAAAAGGGATTAAAAAACAAACCAAAAAAACCCCACACTGTCGTGACATCACCTCTCAATGGTTTGATGAGGAGAAGCGGATCAAGGCCGCAAAGCTATGTGCACAGAAGCACAGATTTATTGTCGGATCACAGACTGAAAATGTGTCAGATTACTTACTATGTGTTATCTGATATAATAAACAGAACAGCTTTCGAGATCTGCTTTGACTACGAGTTTGTATTACCAACAACTAAAAAAAAAAATCAAAGATATGAAGTAACTGTAGTGGTCTGCAAATATGCTGTGCAGCAGGACTCTCCTCTTTTTATTTGGATTTGCTTAAAATTTAACAACACATACCATCCAAAAAGATATGGGAAAATATGAAATGCTCTATACTTCTCTGACCCATAGAGAGCTACAGTGTTTTATTCCCTCAGAATATGATACAATGAATAATGCGGACTTAACCAATCAAATCAAAAGGACAAAATCACCATCACACAGTAAAAGACCTGTGATGCTCATTTAATGCCCAAGTATCACAATCAATTTAAACAAACTTTCGCCGCCATCAACCGCACACTTTGTGGATCTAAATCTGGAAGTCAATTCGCTTGACCATACTGGAGTTAATTAACCAGCTATTGAACCAGTTAAGCAGTGAAGACTTCGATGGGGTTCCTGAGAGCAATCGAGGCCTTGAGTACTCCCGGTCAGATAAGAGGTTATTCCTCAGAGTGAAGCCCTGGCTACATACTTCATGGAGAAGTGACTGCGGTCCAGAGTCAGGTTAGCTGATGGCTCCCTGACCTCGAGAGCAGCAGAAGAGTCCTTACACAACCCACCATCTGCTCACAAATGCTCACACCTGGTGCTGGCATGGGCTGGGGTCCACGGGGAACGAAAAGCTGGATGTTAAAGAGACAGGTTCGCCCATTCCATGCCTCATGCACCAGAGTGACATACATGCAAAGTAACAATGCAGCAGTGATGATCAAAACAAAACGTGACCAAAACACATGAACACACGCACACACGCACACACACACACGTGTATGCACAGGCACAGATCCACAGACGCACACACTCTTTCAGCAAAAACAACTGAGCACACATGGATTAGCATGGATATTTTGGTTTATTCCAAGTAACTCTGACAAAACAGGCAGAGACAGGTGCGCGCAAACACCAAACACACACCCTGGTTAATCTATAATATGGCACTGTGTATGCTAAGCACACATTCACGCTGTGCGCAGCTGTGTTTAGGAAGGCTCCCCACTGTGTGGGTCTGGGTCTGGTACCAATGGCCTGCCAGCTCTTCTCTGGTTCTGACAATATTACAACTTACATGACATTAACGTCTGCCGAACAGACCCACTCCGCAACCCACATCACTGTCTCACAAACACACACGAGTCATACAGCCAAACATTCCGCTTGTCTTTGATTTACTCATACATCCAACGTCTACCAATGCTGAAACATGAAATGTGTGTGTGTGTGTGTGCCGGGGCAGCGCTAGAAATTTTGGGCCCTATGAAAGAATATGGTATTGGGCCCTCCAAACCTTATCAGTGTTGTTAATAGTGTTCTGTGAGATACTCCCTGTCAGTAATGGGCCCTTAGAATCTTCCTAACTTTCCTCCTCCTTACGGCGCCCCTGTGAGAATGTGTGTGTGTGTGTGTGTGTGTTGTTTCAGTGAGCCTATCCTTTTCCATTTTTCCTATAACATCATATTTCACATGATGTCATCTTTCATACAGAAACATATGTTATGGTCAGACTTCTGACCAGGAAAAATATATATTAGATGGTCAAACACGACTGCTGACTTCACCCATTTGCTCCATCACTCATTTATTAGAAACGGTTTCTGCTGTTTTGATTCATCCATCTCTCCCTCTTTCTTTCTTTCTCTCTCTCTCTTTCATATTATCTTATTATTTGAAAAGCAGGCAGTCTTTATCTCCCTTCAATGCTGGGGGCTGGAGGCATTTCACGTTTTTAACTGTGGAATTGGATAGAGGAAGAAAAAAAAGAAGAAAAAAAACCAGGAGAAACAAAAATGTAATTAAATGGGAATTAGCGTGCAAGAGAGATTGTGCCTACAAGCGGCGTATGTTAAAAATGACTTGACGAAGAAGAGCTAGTGTGGAGAGAATATAAATGAGCTAGAGGCCAGGTGTCTGTCTGTGCTAAAGCCGGTCAGCGCTCTGTCGACTAACAGCTTGCCCACTCTAGACTGCCAAAGCGGCCTGCGCGTTGGCCGGGCACACGGCACAAGAGATACAAATCGTGAGCGAGACAAGTCGACTCTTACTTTCAGCGAGAGAGCCTTTTTTTTTTTTTTTGGACTAATGAGTTTTCGGCTTTAATTTATGCGTTGGTCGGGTCACGTCGGCGCCCTTATCATAGAATGGGCTTGTCTTCGGTGACGGGGAGTTTGTTTTTTTGTCATTGCGCCACGGGGCTAAGGTGATTAACATTTGAAATGTTGAACTCGTGCAGAAACGTGCAAGGGTTAGGGCGATGCTAAATACGCCCACCTGTTCCATCACGAGTTTGACTAAAATAGGCTGAAACCTGGCAACAGGAGCTGCGCTGACAGCCAAAAACGGAGAGCTATTCTTCTCTTGATTCCCGATTCATCTACGATCAGTCATATGATAATATATATGTATCTGCAGCCTTGACAGTGGCATAAAAATACGCCAGAGGGGAAGCGTTTCTCTCATCCACTCACCAAAGTCAACATATTCACTCCGACATCAGCACACAATGGAGGCCATTAGCCACAGAGCATGGATCAGAAAAAGCGGAGAAGTCCACATGACAGATCTGTGATATTAGCTGGCAAAACTTTATCACCAATATAGAGTCTCTAGTGAAAATCCTCAAACTGAGCGAGATGACAACGAGAAATGAAAAGAAAGAAAGAAACTGTAGAGAGAACACTCTGTCAAAGGAGTCTTGCACGGCTATTACAATTCTGTTCTGGCTTCTGGACGACAGATCTGTGCAGATGACAGGGTTATTTTGGGTTTTTTTTCTGCACAGCTTTGTGTAGGTATGTGTGGAGGTGGAGGAGGGCGGAAGAAAGCAGGAATGGAAACAAAAAAAAGTTTGATGTTTGTTTGATGTGCCGTTTTGGCACTGTCTCAGTGCTTACGCTGGCCTACAGATCCATGTTTTTTTCTGAACCAGCGTCTCATTAGAGAGGGTATACTGAGAGGAAACAAGTGGCTCATATTGAGTTAAATGCAGGCTCTATCTTTTCATGCTAAACTCATTCAACTCACTGGGGGACATCTAATTGTGCCCACGGTAAACAATGGTTATAACCAGTGGAGCTGAGGGACACGATCTCGCCCAGCTAATCCATGAGCAATCAAGATGACTGGGCAGTGATGCTAATTGAAAAGTAATTAGCTGAACGAGCAAAAGAGGCAAAAAAAAAATAATAATAAAAAACCGTCCCCAGCTCGGCGTTGGTGAATGGTCGTCAGCAGTGTCTGGAGGGGGATAAGCGTGACGATTTTCAGGGAGTGCTCACTTAGCGGTGATCAGGGACTGCCACACACCTTCACACTCCCAAACACACACACACACACACACACACACACACACACAGCTTCAATTAAAGCTTCTCTCAGAGAGAATGATGCAAGCCTTCTGGGTTTTTGATGGATCGTGTGATAACACTGTTACTTCACAAGAGTATCACTGTGTGAGACATACTGGAAACTGCGGAAACAGGAGGGGGAAAAAAAGGGGGGGGGTGCTCTACTCGAGCACTATAGATACTGTAAAGACTAACAGGATGCCTCGATGTGTGTGCTTTCCAAACATAATCATGGAATCATTACCAGACTCCAATGTAAACAGCTTTCCAATCCACAGACATACACCTGTGCATATCAGAAACATCTGCCTGATTCATGTCAAACCCCCCAAAAATACCAGCGATGTCTCACCTTCTGCAACAACAAAAATGATTCATAAAGACATGCATATGTTTGTACATTGTTAACTTTATGAAATTCACAGTGTGGAGCTGTATGGTCTAACAAACTCCTGCTGTCAGTGCTGAAAAACTGGGGCGTTCATTTTGGGGGTCAGAGTTCAGGGCACTTCAGACAAGTGATATTTCAGGGGGAGAAGGTAGTTTCATTTCTCCAGGGACCGTATGCTTTTAGCACGGCAAGAGAAGATTTCCCCCCGCAATAAGAGTTGGACAGTTAGTCCATTAATTTGACACCCTGTCTGCACACTGGCAGACTTTAATTTGCGACATATGGGTACCCAACACAGCTAAATGTCTTTCTGTCAAGATTTCACACACTGCAAATGAAGAATGCTGACAGAAAAAAACAAACAAACAAACAAACAAAAAAAGACACGACTGTCCTAGCAGAAATGTTTTCTCTTGTGAGACCCGCCCACCACCCCTCCCCTCCCCGGGGGGAGAGATTGCTGAAATTGCAGGGTGTTTCAGCTGCTTCACTGTACCATAAATTGTAAAGTCATTTTTTGCTATCTGAGCTATTACAGCATACTGTATGGTTACCTCTGAAACATCAAATGACATAACGTAATTCAGAGCAAACAGCCTTCTGCAGTGACATTTCCTCAGAATGCGACCATAATGGGAGAGAACAAAGCTGAACTCTTCACACGGCTTAGGAAGATAGATATTTCATCTGAAAATGGTCAGGGAAGTGAGATCACGGGCGGTATTGGACTTGCTCCGTCTCCTCTGATTCCTTAAGCCTCTTGCCTGAGTGTTGTTTTAACTTCCAGAATATTTGGCGGAAGAAGCACATTCCTGTTTTGCTAGATCATACAAGGCACCCCTACAGTCTCAGAGAAAACATGCATGAAGAATCACTCAGAGAGACAAAGAAGGAGACAAAAAAGAGACAAATGAAATTAACTGCTGCACTCTCTGATGACAAAGCTCACTATAACATGTGTGTG